>NC_136503.1:57274754-57294754 GCF_053919585.1 Euprymna scolopes | reverse complement strand
CATCCGTCCATAACTCTTACTGTACTCTAATCATTTTGTTTATAAACAAATATTTAGCCCGTCCTCTGTGGGTAGAGCACTGCCGTAAAGTAATCTCACCCGCTACTTTAATGACTGAAAAATACGATGCCCCCTTTTTGTTATATATATATATATATATATATATATATATATATATATATATATATATATATATATATATATCATAAAAATATATTACTAGCAAAAGTACCCGTCGGTGACTTGGTTACAAAAGAGCCTACAGAAAATTGACTCTGCCTCTGATTTATGAAAGTATGATAGGTTATGAAAAGGAAGTGTTGTAAAGAGATAGCTTCGAATTTGGAGGTATCAAAACCAAAGCACAATATGATGAAACTAAAAATAAATTAGATAAACCCCATAATTTATTATACCATACCTGTTCACACTGAAACACTTATCACAATATTCTGTGGATCTATATTAAAAAATCTTGTTTAACTTTGTGACATATTTCCATTCTATGGATGTCACGTGCAAACAAACACTCCATAATTTTATCATACACTATTTCTTCAAAATGAAACGTGCTTATCAAAGTATAATTACGTAGATAGATATAAAAGTCTTTATTAAAGTGTGTGCCCATTTTCATTCTATGGAGGGCAGGCGCAGACGAAGACCCCACAATGTTATTATACCATCCCTATTTAAGTAAACACATACTTATCAAACTATTCTTATGTAAATCTATATCAAGAACACTTGTAATATTTTTTCATTCTTTTATTTCCATACTTTGTGGATCAGCCGCGAACGCAGACCCCAAAATTTTAATGAACCACCGTTCTGCCAGAGCAAACATACCCATTGCTGTGTCTCGATACCACTTCTATCGTTATATGTAATCAGTTCTTTTTTAAAATAGTCAACCATATAGGAGCCTATTCGTGACCGCACCCACACCCACACGCACACACACACACACAATCACACACACATTCAGCTTTATATTATAGCTATATATGAATTCATTAATATAATTCGATTGGTAGTGATGTCCAGGGAGTGGTTAGTAGCTTATTTTTTTAATGGCATCACCACTTATCAAGATTAAGAGGCCACTCGAGGATAAAGTCTAAATGTGTACTGTAGGACAATAAATAATCGTTAGTAATGGAAATTCGGTAAATTTGTAAACTTGTATGAACAGCTCATCTAAAACTTGTTTACCTTAGACTTGAAGACAACCATATTGTAGAAAGCTGGAAAGCAGGAAGACGGAAGACGTGCAGTTCTAAAAAAGAACATTTGTTGATGGAATCTACGTTTAGGTTTGCGAATAGATAAAGAATGAGGGAAATTATTAATAGTGTTTTCTGCTAGACGAGTGAAAGTTTGGATATGGGGAGACCATAGACTGGAGATCATGTGAACACTTGCCATGAAAATTACGATAAAGCAGAGGAAAACTCGCAACATCTATTCTGTGAGAAAGAGGTTGCAGGGAAAACAGCACATCTCCAACGACGCTACGGAGTCTACTTTGAACTCTATCAAGGCATGATAAGTCCTTTCTAACAGCTTCTGTACAGATGTGGAAACAGTACACCATGCTTGGACGTAACTGGCTCTTATATAGATAGAGAATTGTATCAGCAGTGAGATATCTACTGGATCGATAGAAGGAGCTCACCATTTTTCCTGCGGCTTTGGCAACATATTTAATATATGTGTTCCATTTCACATCAGGAGTAAAGGTCAAGGCAGTAGTTTGTCAACACATGAGCCCTCCCAAAGATGAGAGCCATTTATTTCAGTTAATGCCAAATCGAGATCAGGGCGTTAATGATGCAAAGGTAAAAACTTGGGTTTGGATGAATTAAAAATAACAAGCCACCTCTTTCCCCATTACACCACTTGCTCAAGATCAGATGAGAGAAAATCGATCTTAGGTGTGCTACAATAGATATTAGTGTCATCAGCATAAATGTCTACGGATGATGTAAGGCTGTAATTGGGAAGATCATTTATGTAGATCAGGAAGGGAGTTGGGCCCAATGTGGACACCTGAGAGACTCCAGCATTAATACTGTGAGCTTCTGATTTCTGCCTATAAACCACTGCTCTTAAGAATCTATCAGAGAGAAATGATTTAATAATTGAGAAAACATTTCCAGCTATACCGTAGGTGGACATTTTGAGAAGTAAATCTTCATACCATACGCTATCAAAGATATGTCAAAAGCAATTGCACTAGAAAGGTTGCCTCCGTCGAGATATTCGCTAATCCTATACGATATAACTATAATCACATCTGCTGTAGATCTAGCAGAACGGAACCATATGTCGTGTAACTAAGAAGGTTATTTTTGCTGAAATGTTTGATTACTTCTCTATTTAACACAGATTCCAGCAACTTACTCATGACGCACAGGAGATTTATTAGCCTGTACGGAGAGGGGGATGAGCAATCCCCGGAATTCTTTAATACAAGGCGCACTGATAGATTTTCCAGGGTAATGGGAAGCTTAGTTGCCGGGGTTCTCCAGATCATATTTTAGGATTGCCGGTCTGCCAATGGACCTTACTTAACACTTGGATATCACTTGTAGCTCCCCATAGCTGAAGCATGCAACAGAAGCCTCGCTCAAGATTCTGGCTTTGGCGAGCTTGCGAAACTAGCTGAGGGGAGCTGACGAGTTTCAAACACTCGATGAGTTAGGGTTAGTATGTGTCAGCCCTTCTTTATGCGAAGCCTGACTCTCGACGGAACAAGGAGAATATGCTCATCTTAAGATCCAACAGTGGTGAAGGTAGTGGCAGCATTTTCGTTAAAACAACTGTAGCATGATGTGTCAGCTAATGATGTATTCGCCATTGACTGCAGAATGGAAATTCCAGCCATAACAATGTTCCATTCCATTGGACATGTGCACCAGTTTTCTTATTATAAAACCTTCACCCACAGGTCAGTTTTACAACTCATCACCGAGTATGGATCTGTTTACGGACACCTTTTCTGTCCTGTTTAGATGGGCACGTGACAAAAGCAACAGATGTAGGTAAACACTGACGGTTTTGGTCACACACTTGCAGGTAAGTGGTCAAGTGGCAAGTGGTCACTGTAACTTTCCCACCTAGTGGCCAAATTTTACCTTATAGCGGTTAAAAAGAGTATAGTTAGGGTTTTATTATATGAAGTCTCCCGGGCAATTCTCGATTATCTTGCTAATACCATTTGTTTGGTCGATGGCGCGCCTTAAATAAAGTAAATGTCCTCAGTTTGCGGATTTAGGTTTGAAACATTATTTTATAATAATATTGCTTTGTGAAGGCAATCATTATTTTATAGAGAATAGTATTAAAGTTTATTTGTCTTTCCTTGGAAAACTGTATTTGATACAAGGTCCAATAGCCAAGGACAGCCGACATATGAAAACTGGATAAAAAATTACTTCGATATGAGTGTATCCACAGGACCAATCAAAAAAGAGGCAAATATGTCGTAGTGATCCCTGATTAGTTGGCTAAAATTCTGTGGAGGTTCACTCCCCTCACCCGGATACCGATATATCAGATTATGCAAGAGCATGTTTAAGTGAGAAGTTAAGTCAGAAGCAAGAGGTAAATGCAAAAGTGAGAAGCAAGATCAGTTGATTATAATTGGAGCCGGCTCTCAAAATGCCGCGTCTAAATTGAGTTTCTGCTGTAAATGTATTTCGCTCGTAAGCTGCATAACATTTTGTCCACCTATTTTATTTGTAATCGATCAATAAGGTTATTGTCGCCCCACTTTCACATTCCAGCCTCGCCTTCATCGTTTCTGACTATGCGTGATAAAGCATGGAAGAACTCCAATCAGCTCAGATATGCTGTGTGGATCTGAAGTGGAAAATTTCAAGTACCTAAACTTCTCTCTTTGTTCAGTGGAATTAGAACTTTGTCGTTATGCATTTCTGTTAATAAAATTTGTTGTAAAAAGAAAACCAACGACTGGAGTTTTTACTTATTGCTTCTGAAAAAGGGTTTATATTGCTACCGGTCCGGGCTGCCGTCTTAAGGTATTTTCTAGGAATGGTTTATTAGAAGCGTGCCCCTAATTCGACGCCCAAGAGAGGTTTGTGGCCCGCGGATCAACAACAACAATCATAATACGACGTGAATCGCACCTATCTACCTGAATTTTCTGACTTTTCTATATAAAACAGATGGACGAGAAAACGACCTCAACCTCTGTCTCTGTGTAGACGTCAGGCCAAACTGACGTACGCTGAGATTTTTTCTGCGTGACCAGATTAACTGTTGACTTTTTTGTGGCGTCCACTGATCGGAAATGCTTAAATCGAACTCATATACCGGCGTACCTCTTCAGATGCGGTGCATGTGCCTTTGTCGGATTATATCGCTATTTGTCCTGAATTCAACGGCAACAAGAGAGTCCGGTAACACCTGTGTGAGCGACTGGGCAACGTTTTTAGCAGAACACTTTCTACCCTCGCATATAAACCATTCGTGTTTTATAATGCGTGCAGCTTCTGAAAAGTCGATGGCTTTCGCATACTAGCAGCATTCCCTCATGGCGCTGAGACCCCATGGAACCTTACCTTTGCATTTCCCTGTAAAGTATCGGATGAGTTTCTGCTTTTTTTTTTTTTAATTTTGTGTAAAATGCAAATTTGATTGATGAGCATGTAGACCTCTTTATTGTTTTTGTCGGACCAGTCCTAATGTGTTTGATAGTATATTTCTAGAACTTCAACTGCAATATTGTGGGTTGCATTCTTCAAAACCTTCCTAGAGGATTGAATAATATTAGTGATATTGGTAGCATCAAAGGCCTTCTTAAGCGTATCCGAGAGTTCAGTTTTCTTTTCAACTGACTTCAGAGAAAGGGCATTGATGTGTTTAGGAACTGTTGAGCTTGTAGATCTTCGTTGTGTATGTGCAGTGAAAGTCTAGTTCAGAGAAGGGCGCAATCCGACAGTAAACGACCTGTGTAAAAAGACCGAGGGGTGTTGAAGTCAATGATGTCCCTTTGTTATTCTGTGACAAGGTGAATTAGATATCAGTCCCTAGAGCGAGTGTGCACTTGCACGGGTATGCAGTGGTTAGGGTTATTGGAAAAAGGTATCAAAATACAAAAGTCAAACTCCCTATAAATAGTGAGTAGTTGTACACCATTCGCCTTTACCCTACCCGCACCATGGCAAGCAAGAACATTATTCCAAGACAGATTATCGCGACCAACTCGATCACTGAATCCAACAGATGACATTAGTGTATCTATGTAGTGAACTTTCATGATGACACCACGAAGGAGATCATAAAAAATGTCTTTCTCTGCGTCTGAGCTGTTACATTTTGTAGAGGTAGCAACTAGTAATCGCCAATCTGCTGTTCTATAACTCCGAAGAAAGTATAATGGTCCTAACAGAAATGTCTTTGGGTAAGAAAGATATTGATTTGGCATGACTCGACTTTACGACGAAACAAACGCTAGATTGACAAGGTTTATTTTTTATTTTTCCTTGGATAGAAATAAGTCATACCCATCCTTTTAACCTCAAGAGTTGGGAATGAGATGTAAAACGTATTTCACAAAGTACAGCTATGGCAATATTGTATTATTGCAACTAAAGAGACACTCTACTGCAATACGATTATCATGGAGGGTAAGGACCTTCCAGGATCCCCCGCAAAAAAGTTTACTTTTGTGGTTATGTTATCATATTCTCTTTGTCTGATAACAAAACAGCTGCAACGGACTACCACGTTTTGGTGTGAGCAAGCAATGTTTGGTGCGTCATATATCACCCATCTCCGGCATGGGGAAATCAGTACTAATCCTAAAAAAGGGTTGTTTTTTTCTCTAATGGAGAACACACCTCTGTACATTTGCACATTATTTTAGAACGAGCATATACTATCAGGCTGCCAGTGTACAGTACTTAAGCTAGAAAATTACTGTAATAACCTTTCCCTATCTCCATTGCCTTCACTCCATCGCCGATGGATTCTTGCCATTATTGACCAACAAAACAAACAAAATAAGTTTTCAGAAACCCACACATATTGTTTGATTAATGCATTGAATACTTGTGTAGCAAAATCTACACTTAGAGTGCGACTGATTTACTTATCCGTGCAAATAATTGCCACACAAACAGCAGACAATAGACCTCAGGTTTTACATTACAGTTCGATACTCGTAAATGTATATCGTAGCAAAAATTAAAATGTACGTCTCTCCTAATATACTAAATAGGCCCAGAGACACGAAACTGGGAGTTTCTAAAGCCCGGGGCTAAATATAAATATATGTATACATATACACACATATATATGTACACATCTAAATACCCATATATATATATATATATATATATATATATATATATATATATATATATATATGATAATGTCATTAAATCACATAAGATAATACTAGGAGATATTTTATGCGTAAATTTTCAGTATCTACTCCAACACTGCTATATGTGTGTGCATACTGGCGGACCAAATATATATATATATATATATATATATATATATATATATATATATGTATATATATATATAAGGGAAATATGTGTATGTATGTATGCATGTGTGTATGTTTCGATGTCTGCAAAAAAACTTTCGACAGACGCGCCGAAAATTCACAATCTCGATATCACATCGAAGCTCCATCCTTTGCTCGAAAAATATCGAAAAATTGGTCAAAACCGTTAACTTTTTCACCCCCAAATCGACAATTTTCGACAAGGGGGGCAATAAAAACGGTTCTTTTTTGGCTATGACCGATTCTACGCATGCGTAAGATGACGTAGTGACCTAATTTACTCTAAATAGTAGAAAAACTGAAAATATTCATGTACGTCGCGTTAGCTCAGTTGCTTAAAGCCTTGGTTCATTATATAAATGTTTTGGGTTCGGATCGTGGTGTGAGATGATCTTTTTCTCGATTTTTTTTAAATTTAAATATTGAACCAGTGTTATTTAAGCGATGTTTCAAGTAATGTTTGTTTTTCTGTTTGTTTTTTTTACTTCGCTTATTCTTAGCGACACCCCAAAACGCCCGAGTACACACCGATTAAAAAAAAAATCACGTGTTCGTTTTTCTATTTTCATCGTTCTTTTGCCGTTAGTTTTTTTTATTGTTTGATAGCCTCGTAGCAGGGAAAACAGAAACTGGCTTCCAGCGCAAAACTAGGTCAAAAATTTACGCAACTTGACGTTGTCGCACTTGCTAATTTCGGTTGTTAAACCTCAACTTAACACAATTATCAAGTCATCTGTTCCCGTGGTCGAGATGGTTAGGTCGCAGGGTTTTTGTTTCCATTTCCTTTCCACCTCCGCGTCAAACGTTCGGGGTTCAAGCCTACTTTTATACTAAAACATTTTTTTCTTTTACACCTCCAAACAACCGACCAACTTTTTTTAACATGGTTGTTTAAATCTACCCACCACCACCACACACCTCCAAATACTAGGGCAACGCCGGGCACGCCCGCTATTATATACATAAAAGGCAGAAAAAAGTCCGAACTTGTAATTTTTTTCAGAAACTGCAAATTTAATCTAAATTTTATGTAAGTGTTTAAACGAAATATACCTCATTTAATGTGCCTTTTATTCTTCTAGAATTTTTTCCTGTTCATAGTTGACTTTTAATGGAAATGTCCTAATGTTTACGTAAATTAAAAAAAAAAAAACTTCAAATGGAAGACGCAAAAAGAAAGACCGCAAAATCGAAAATTGTTATTTAAGTTTAAATTTAAGGCATTAATGCAACAAAAATAGAACAGGGACAGAATGAGCAAGTAAATATTTAGTAGCATATCCCTTTTGCAATTTGACAGCCTGCAATCTTTTGGGAATTCCTTGAATTAGACTGCAGCAATACTCCGGGGAAAGGGTATCCAACATTTCGATAATTTTTGCACAAAGTTCTTCCAAATTTGAAATTTTTACATTGCGTAGTTGTTGCTTGATTTAATGCCATGACTTTTCGAATGGATTGAGGTTTGACGATTGTGCAGAACAATCCAAACACGGAATATCATGCTTTTCCAGAAACTTCTTGACATTGCCTACCATTACCGCCTAGCCTATTGTACTTGATTTCGTCGCTAAAATCACTTTTGACCAATATAAAGAGTCATTAACGTCATTGCGTCTAACGAATCCAGACGGCGCGTTCTCTTCTTTACAGAAACCATTGGCTTTCATCTTGTAATATATCCTAGCAAATAGAATGTATTTAATCTATTCTTGACAGTAGAAAGATAACCCTTTTTAACAATATTGCACTGTTGTTGGATTTGGGGAGCCGTTTCAAATATTTTTCTTCGGCTGCGGATCTTGATGGCATTGTCTGTCCTGTAAGAAACAACTCTATTTCGAGACGTTTTAGGGGGATCACAAACACCGCCGGTGTGTTCGTGTTTTTGCACAGTCTTTCGTACCGTTTTCTTTCCACGTTTCAATCCTCATGCGATCTCTCGAGTGGATAAACCAGAAAGGTGGAGATTAATTAGCTCCTGAGAATCACTAGGAGAATGTCGTGACATATGGACTAAATGTTACGTTGTATAACCTAGAACAACAAACAATTACGATTAGTGATGCTTTATTGCCTGTTGCTGGATATGCTAAACTGATATAGGGGCGACAATTTAAGCTGGTTTTAAGCAACTTTTTTTCTGTGAACTTTCTTCTTGCCTCCTCAATTTGAAGTTTTTTTTTAATTAATGGGAACAGTAGAATATTTCAATTAAATGTCAAATCTGAACAGGTAAAATTATAGAGGAATAAAAGACGAATCAAATGAGGTATAGGTTGTTTAAACAGTTACATAAAATTTAACTTACATTTGCAGTTTTTATTAAAAAAAATACAAGTGCTTACTTTCTTTATGCTGGCACTGTATTATATGTTTGTTGTTTTGGGAAAATATGTATTTCAATTATATTTCACTTTTTGTAGATACTAATAATTTTTTGGAACTTCAATATATGCTAAATATAACAGCATGGCATACATAAAAAATAACACAGTAATTACATTCTAAGTTCGAGACATTTATTTTTGATCAAAAACAGCTTGTCTTCTAGCATATTTAAATTTTAATACATATTTAACAGATCCGTTTCGTTATGAAAAGAAAATGATTATTATGTCGATACCGTCTCTCTGGGTACATATGTTGAAGTCTTTATTTAGATTTACACTCAGGTTTTTCCAATACGGGTTAGTTATAAAACCTTTTCTTTCTATATCGTAAATAAAAATCGATTTTCCCTCTTGATAATCGTTTAAACTATACTAATTTTAAAGACATTATCGTATTTTTAAACGTAGTATACGAAATGAACAAAAGCAAATGCGCACAATGTTCTGTTATCTATTAAAGCTATACCGAATATAGGCTTGATCAACTTTCGATATCAACGAAGAGTGCAGTCCAGGAACACTATTGAAGGCACGGCATACCAGCTGTTTAAAATATTCGTGCTTGCAGGGGGACTCTTGAAGATTATAAGCGAACTGGTCGACCATCGGATTTTGACAACGGTTAATTAAGAGGCTTTTCCAAAGCTAATCTACGCAGAATTGTTCTAGAACTTCTTCTGAATTAGACGTGTCGTATACCACGATCTCCAACCACGTGTGAGGGATTGAAAAGGCAAAAATGTCCGATAATTTAGTCCCTCACGAATTGAAGATATATCGATCGGATTGTTACTTGCGATTAAAAGTAGGTTCTTTAGGATAACCGGCGACCATAAGCTCAGGAGTTAGACACCGACTATACCTGCCGAGATTTTCCGAAGTTAGAGATGCACTAAAAGAAGATCATGGTAACTGTTTTGTTTGTGACCGGTCTCATCATTGTTTTAATGTAGGCGAATCCATTTAATGGGAAAAAGTACTTGTATAAATTAATTTACATATGCAAAAATTATGTTTTGTTCATTTTTACCCTTTTGGTAACACTAGGCAATGAAATATATTTAAAAAAAATGTAAGTTATTTAAAATGTTTCAGATGTATCCACAAAATCTCTGCCGATGCATCCATCAATTCGGAGTTCATAGTATTGGCAGAACGCTATTGAACCTGAAAGTTTGCGTTGCTCGGTCAGAATGAACGTCGTATAAATGGTTGTGAGTACCACCCGAGCCTTTATGGGAAATTTCTCAAACATACGACACACCGGCCGTTACACTTTACAGAAAAGGATATCAGGACAGGAAGCATACAAAAATTCGATAATAGTATCCCGGATTGTAGAACGGATTAAGAACAAGTAAATCAGTAAGTAGTAATTAGATCACGAATGGGAATTACCAGGAAATCTGTATAATCGCTAAATACAACTTTATTTCCGATATGTTAATAACAAGGTATTTTATTTTTTCGCACTGAGTAGTATGAATGTTGGATGATTGCACCTATTTACAATGCCTCTCCACGGGAGAGAGTTAGACACCAGGGTCGTTTTTTTAACGTGGAGAAAAGGTACAAAAAAATTATCTCAGTCGTGAAGGACTGATCCTTTACCAAAAGAGAACAAGAAATGGAAGAGCAGCATCTGAAGAACAGATTCTACACTTTGATCTTGACCAAAAGGCCAAGTAATTATGTTGGACGATTGTAGTTTTGTATCTTGAAATATTTACTCAGAAACATGGAAAATAGTTTTCTCACTTCCGATGGAGAACGTTATAGTTAATGGTTTTAATCTATGGACGCTCTCGGGCTTCATCTATCTTGTGAAAAAAGATGTAATAGGTAGGGGGATGGGTGACGCTTTTCTGATGGTCTGTGTCAGGAGAGCTGAAGTCCGAGTGAATCAGATATTAGAAACGGTACGATTTTGTTATTGGAAGCTGGACCTTTCAGGCATTTTCAGTAGGGGATTTCTGTTTTGAAACGCTAACATTGCGAGGAGTATGAGAAATTTGCAGCAACAACGTACAGAAGTGCCAATGAACGCAAAGAATGGCATATTTGTTAATGCGACTCACAATCACAAAGTGTTTGCTGTGAACGGCCGCTTACTTGGACTGAGGTTATTTATCTATTTTAAAAACCGTCATGCTTTATTGCACTGTTTATGGATATGTGTTTATCTCCAATAAATATGCATGAAAACACTCACCGTAGATATGCGTGGATAGCATAATCTTTCATGGCAGCGGTTCAAAACTGAGATAAGTAATGCCATTATTATATAATACGATTATTAAGAAAAACATATTTTTGTAGTAGATGTTTAAAAACATTGGCTTCTTGCGAACATGCATTTACTTGTGTGTACTCATTTTCAAATTGTTCATAGCTCCAGGAATCTCTATGATACCCAATTTTAATATGCATTATAGACCTCTACTATCATAACGAGAATAATATTTCGCATTAAAAATATTCCGTCTGGAAATGTACAGAAAAAAGCATAGAGATCTGAAGTACGGAATTAGACTAGATGGAGATTATTGCGAAAATATTTGTTTGATATTATGGAATCGAACGTGTCCAAAAGCAATAACGTGGCATAAAAGGCATATACAAATTTGAGAAAAATGCGTTATCGGACACTTTATATATTTTATTTCGATTAATAAAGTATAAGTTAAACTGATTTGAAAGCATTTGGAGAAAAATTAAAAAAACAAGTGTATTTGCTTACCAACTAAATAAAATCTAGAACATATCGATAAATTAGACTATTTACGTTCATACATAAGTGTTCCTCGGGGAAATAAGAACAGAGCAAAATTGTTTCGATTGATTAAAAACGCGTTTTTCACGTTCTCGGCGGCATGTAAATTGTAAATTGAAATATAATACTAACGCTTATATATAAATACTAAGTAAAAGGAAATAAAATGGCAAATATACAGCAATAAATGGCATTCCAATATTAACAAGACCACATTTATCTAGTAGACTTCATATGTAATGTCTCGTGGAAGCAATTGAATCAAAAATTATAATCTAATCATGATATTAAAAACCAGTAAGAGCTAGACAAGGATAGATCTGACGAAAGGTTAACAAATAAATGTCGCACTGATTTAATACTTAGATAAGTCATTAAACCCTAATGACTGCGATGTACAACTCTTTTAGACATTAAAAAAATCTGAGGCCGAAAGGGAAATTTTCTGTGAATGACTTAATATACCCTTTTATTTGGAAGATATAATTAAGTAAAATGTTCATGTGTCGTCAGTACAAATACAAAATATTTTGCAAACACACAGAACCTCACTAGGTGGTGTTAAAACGAATATTGAGATTTATTTTACTCTTGATGATTTTTATACCAGCTCGCATGTCTAGCCATGATAAATACTTAGACAACGTGTACTGAAGCGTAATTAAGTTTAGCCGAATTGAAGAGCTGTAGGAGAGCGAAACAGTCTGTCTGTAGATTATTATATAGAATATCATACATACAAGCACATATATATATATATATATGCGCACGAATACATCCGTATAATTTTTACAACTATTGCTTATTAATCGTACAAATATACGTAAATATAGAATATACATACATGAACTTATCTAACCCAGTGTTTTTTTTTTATAAATATACACTTGTAGCGTGTAGATGTAGTTAAAAATGCACACGTATTATGCTGTACTTTACTAGTTCGAATACACGATTTCTATTTTTTACTTCTTGTTTGCTTTTTTGCATAAGTTCAAATACAATATACATTAATGAAATATAACAGATATAAACACATACACTTATTTTCACATTTCATTATGTACAATTTTACAAACATTCATCAACTCAATACACATTTTATATGGTATGTATATGGTGCTTAATCTTTTTTTTAATGCAAATTTTACTTGGTACATTAGTTAAGTGCTGACACTACTGTATTAACTGGGTGAATAAAACAAAAAGCCGTCACTTTCACTAACGCGTGCAAAAAATAACTCCGACAATGCCCCTATTTGCTTAGCTTTCTTTTCTTCTCTTTTCCTGGTGCTAGACGGATCCCGGCTTCGAATGACTGTTTCTCGTGCACATCATTTTGCAACCTCAGTGGTGTTCAATTCCGTAAAAATTACAATATTAAACTGATGAATGTAATACTAACGACACTAATCCTTATTAGTAAAGCAACTTCATAACCTGTGAAATAGTTATGTCTTCCTCGATATTAACGCCAATCTATATTTGTATTGACAAAGTTCCAGTTATTAACTCGAACTTAAATCTGCTTTTTAGGTTAAGTAACTTATGATCCAAATACATATAAACAATACACACACTCTATGCTAAAGACACATTATGCAAAACCATATATTAGCTTTTACAAATAGCCATCGACACATTAAAACAAATATAACATAAGTAATTCAAAATATTTTACTTAATCTCACGAGAGTAAAATAGTTGAGTCTATTTCCATTTATTTAATGTTGATATATATAGATATTTACTCAAGGAACTTATAATACGAACACACCATGCTATAATATTTAAAGTATCAAGTATATAGTCATTTTGGTTCTTTAATAAATTATGCGTAATTATAGCAGTTGTATAACAAGTTGTATATAAAACCCATGTGTATGCTTAGTAAACAAGCTGTATTAAGAGTTATGGTTTACTTACTATGCTGGAAACGGTAAAAGTGTCCCTCTGGAAAAGAAGACATGACTATTTACATTTAGTAGAAAAGAGTTTTCTTTTCATTAATGACCAGTTGTGTACAAATCCTCAAAACAATAGAAGCCTTCTATCGTGTCTTAAAGTGGCACAATATTCAACGAGCGAGATCGGATATGCGTTGTAGTACAACTCCTGCTCTCTACCCATCGCAGTTATGACAGAACAATTGCAGAACCCTGAGAATTCAAATCCGGGCGATTGAGCACTTGAAGGTAGAGCTAAATGAATTTACCAGCGACGATTTTGGTCTATCGTATGGTTTCAGTGGAGGGCTGTATCATGCCTCTTCACATTTTCAAAGTCGGCTTGAAAGTCATTACCAAAGTGTACCTGGATGTGCCAAAGAGTATTGTGATCTGCTGGTGCAACCAAATAGAAGCTGAAAAACCCTGAATGTGACAGCAGCACTCGACGCCGGCCACGGGTTCAAATAAACACATACCTCGCTCCAAAAGTAGTGCTATCGCTGGTACCATTCTCTTACTAGCCCGCTCTGTCCTAAACCTTATTACTTTGTTTGGTTATACGTCGAGAACCTTACAAACATGGCCTCTCACAACATCAAAGTTAGCCTGGTAACCCCCATCTTCGGAGTATACGCCCAGTTCTCGCCGGCGCTTGTGGAGAAGGCATGCTTCAAATTTCTGACCCGTATTGCGACGGTTATTGATACTGAAGGTGTCTATATTGAATAATGGCAGCTCTAATATATAGTTAAATTACCTTACTTGACGTTTTAATTAAAAGTTTTAAAATTAAGTTGTAATACTTTCTTTATAGCATACTCAAGTTATCTTACTTGACGTTTTAAATAAAAGTTTTAAAACACAGTTGTAGTGTTGTTTTCTAAAGCCGATAATATTTATACTTCCAATCTGAATTATGCTACGTTTATTTATTATATCTTAAATGCGTAAGTGAAATACATAATTATAGCCAGTAGTGTATCCCTATAGGAGAAATATAATAATGTTTAATTTTCTTTTCAATCAAAGACAGCTAGTATTGTTGTGTACTGTAAGGGTCGCAGTTTTCTGTTAGATGTTCAATCTTTTTAAAATAAATAAATGCCCTATATTAGAGGTAATATGTATTTAGATAAGAGGTGCCTATTTCTACTCAAGTCAACTAAATTATATATTATAGTTTTCGCTAAAATGCGATAAAGCGTCTGTTTATCACACATATTTGGATTTATGTAGATTCGAATTATCAAATGATAATACAATGTATCATTTAAGCTATCGGCTAAACATTGTTTTTTTAGTGAACATGAAATGAAATCAAAACATTTACACACATTATCGTCGTATTAATTGCATGTGTATCATTACATGTCAGTAAACGCCTATTAGGAATCTTACTATTTAAAGCTATTTATTTATCTAAATGTAGCAAAGTTCTGTTGTTTATTCATTTAATATGCTGTAGAGTGAAATCTGTAAGCCAAATAGAATTAAATCATTAATAAGCACATCCAATTAATCATTCAGTTTAGAAGTTTTCTATTCTTTGTTAGTGTAGTGCTAGCCAATAATTTTTCTCATATATTTTGGAGGGGCTAGAGAAAAGAGAGGAAAGGTAGTGGAAATAGAAAGAGTGGATATGCGATGGGGGGATATAGGAAAGTGGAGGGAGTTAGTAAGAGAAGAGTGATGGGAAAGGGAGCTATGAGGAAGTCTACAACGTCGCCACTTCAATTTTCTTGATTTGAATTTTTGTTTGCTTCTCTTGCATTTTGTATATATCCGGTTGGAGCTTGTCATTGATGTTTGTAATGATTGTAGAGTACGGTTCGAATCTGAACATTACTTTTAAAGATTTCCGCTGTTTCGGTAGTATTGTTCCTTGCATAGTCAGAGCTTTCTCTTTGATTCTCAGTTCTAGTCTTGTTTCCAAATTCTAAGGGACTGTTTCTAATGCTTCTAAAATAAGTTATAGTATGTTTATTTTCATTTATATTTTATACTCGTCAGTTCTCTGGCAAGTTCTGCACATTTACCTCGTTTTTTCTGTCTGTTTTATCTTCACCCCGTATCTGCTAGTAACGGACAGTAAAATCTACAATTTGACAGGTTCTTTTATTATCCCTATATATAATAAAACATGCGCATTTTTCTCCTCTGGACTAAAACAACGTAGGTTTACAACAGTAGATGCCACACATGTGTTATGTTTACACTATTAGATATTACCCTATTTAACTATAGAACGATAATTAATACACATTATTCTGTTATATTAATACATTGCATTCATTCCTAGGACCGACATTATCATCAACGTCGTATGTAAGTATTTCAATTTCACTTATTTCCATAAGTTTTCTTACGACTCCATCCATTACCGCTTGATTTTGTACATTTTCATGCTTTCCGTATCAATGATGTGTAACTGGTTAGACGCACATGACATACTCTTACCATTTTTTAACAACACAAATAATATTTTTTCAGAAACCCGAACTAAATGATTGGCTGAAAAATAGATATTCTCGAATTCCGCTATTTGCTCATTCCACCATTAAATGAACGATTCCCCGCTTAAATACGCACAGCCATTTCCTATATTTCCATAAACTTTGCATTTCTAGACTCTTGAACTATTAACTAAACACGTTTATGATGCTATTATATACCTACATCGTCAACGGACAACCGAGATATTACACAAAAAAAAAACGTCCGCAAATATACACAATAATACATTTATAAAACACAGTTAAAATAATTCGACATAAGCACACCATAAACAGACAATTATACTTTACGGATGAAATGATTCTGCATAAATAAACAATACGCAGAATTATATCGGTACTGGTTTTATTTTACCGCGGCATTTAGAATATCATTTTTAAGATATCCTTATTACATTTTCTGTTCTTTTTTATTATAAAGTGGTTTGCTATCATATCATATCATAATTTAAGTTGATGGTGTTTGTACTTAGATTACACATTGCTTCGCTTACACTCGGTAACGACTTACAAAACCCAGAAAGGCGACCACACAAAATGAAGAAAATGATTCTTAATGAAACGAACACAAAAATGCATCTATTTAATCACTTGATAGTTGGATTTGACACCAGACTTCAAAATCTGCATAAGTACAGTATTTTATTCCAAATTTCTGTTTACTCGTGAATACATTAGTTTTATTTTTTGAAAAAGGGTGATAATGCAGAGAGTGATCCGCGTTCTTTTTTAAATCGTATTTCCACGTTTAATTAAAGTTTTATATGTTTTTATTCAGTTGTAAGGTAAAAGCACAGAATAGTTACAAAACAACCTACCCTTCCCATGTTAAGAATGGCTTTTTAAATAATAACGTTATTATTTCAGCACGGATCACTCTGCATGAGTACCAAAAAAAATTAACTTTTTCGTTTATTTGTAAAATCAGTTTACATTTTAAAATAAAAGTACTTGGTACTCATGTACTTATTGATCTGTGCTGCAAAAATAACATTATTATTTAAAAATCCATTATTTACATGGGGATGAGAGTGTGTTTTGTACCTATTCTGTACTTTAACCTTACAATTGAATAAAAAAATATAAAAATTTAATTAAACTTGGAAATACAATTTAAAGAATTGCATGGGTCAGTAAGTACATTAGAAACCAAGTACGTTTTTTATTTCGAACTCTTAACTTCGGTTATTCATTTGTTTTCTTGTGTAAACGTTCGGTTTAACAAAAAACATCTTGACATTTTTTTCAGTTTTATTTTGTTTACAGAATGCATTATTTTAAGGTAACATTTACAATTTTGGGAGTCTTTATTTATTTTTGTTTTTTGTTTTTGGTTCCCGTTTACTTGGATGTACTATCGTCAGAAGTTTTAATTAAATATACATGGTGATTAGTGTTTGTACTTAGATTAGATATTGTTTCGCTTAAACCCGGTAACGAGTAAAAAGTAAAAAGAAAAGGCGACGACACAAAGTGAACCAACGGTTCTTGAGGCACTAATTTATTTAATTGATAATTTAATTTGGAACCGACCGTTCAAAATCTGGAAACGTACCTTGTTTTCGTCAAATTCTGTTTATTGACGAATAAATTAGTTTTGTTAAAACAAAATGAAATTATTTTTATTTAAAACTCTTAAGCTTTTTGTTTATTTGTGAAAAAGTCTTACTTTTAAAAAAATCTTATTTCAAACTCTTACCTAAGATTATTCATTTATTTACATGTGAAAACGTTCGGTTTACGTTCAGTTATAGCAGATAAATCCATAAAAATGTAAACAACGGAGCTTAGCGGTTCGCCCCCCCCTTTAAACTAAGCAAGAAAAAATAGAAAAGAAGAAAAAAGAGAAAAGAGCAAAGTAGAAAACAAGATCTGCATTACCGAAGTGCTATTGTATGATGAAAGAAGAAAAAGCAGATGTAGAAAGAAGAAAGAGTCGAATTAGGCATGGTTAAACTCCGAGGTTTGGAAGTTCCAAATTTTGTATTCCCCCCTCTCTCTCTCTCTCTCTCTCTCTCTGTATCTCTCTTCATCGCGCATTTAGGTATCTCTCTCTCTCTCTGTATCTCTCTTCATCGCGCATTTAGGTCAGCTCTCTCGTTGTATTTATTTCTGTCCATATTTCTCTATATATCAATTGTTTTATCCATACATTTCGGTAGAATTGTCGTTTAGTTGTATATTTTTTACATATTGAATAGTCGCTAACCATATATGTAGCAATAGGGAATAAAGTGGAGCACACTGCTATAACTCTTTTGCGAAAGCAGTTCTTAACACAAATCGGTTTGGGATGTCGATTCCGATTTCCGTTTTTAAAATAAGAAGGTTAGTGCATTACTTTTTTTACGCGGGGAGATGTTACAGTCAACGCCGGGCAATGTGTCATGCTCTGTGTTGATAATAATGATGTCTGTTATTTTAAATTTTCTGGCTTATATTAGTTTATCTGTTTGTACTCCAATAGTCAAGGATTCTGTGGTTTTAATCTTCCAGTTCTATTCAACAAAATCCATTTCAGTTTTATATATATGAACATACACAATACAGCTTTTATCCGTGTACGTTATTACCTAACTTTCACGAGAACTATATCGAATATTTTCAGAAGCCCCCTACTCATTCAAAAGATATAAAACGTATTATTTCGCAATTTTATTAATTTTGATATATGCCACTACATATTCTGACCAACCGCTAAACAAAAAGAAGTTAAAGTAAAAACAGCAGTATCGTCATCTGATGCATTTTATTCCTTCCATAAACCTGACAAATATTTGTTTCATAGCATACGGAAAAAAACATAATACTTTGCATATCATATATTCATTATCTATGTATATATAGTGTATATATGTGTGTGTGTATGAGTATGCCGTATATGTATGTAAATATATATGTGTGTGTGTGTGTGTGTGTGTTTATATGCTTTTATATGCGTATATATATGTGTGTATATGTGTGTGGGTGTAGTTAAATGTTAGAGTAAATATTCTTTCTGACGATGAAAGATATCTTAAACAGGGCTATTTTCACTTCATTATCTAAACTGCTTTTTCTCGTTATCGCAGGTGTGCGACTTTAATTAACCTTGCAACAACTGGAGACTTATGGTATGATTGTGATTGCATAGTTCTGAACACGTGCACATTGCTAGTGGTGGCCAAGCTAACGCGAAGATAATTAAAAACTAGTGATAATACCATTATGTTAATCTTATTGCACTTTAATTGGCCATGTAACAGATTTCAAAGTAAATTGAATCCCTCAGTTCTATTGAAGCATTTAAAAGAGGTGGTTTATCTCTATAGATAAGTGGATGCTGCAACAAAATATCATTTATCTGTAGAATACATGCAATAGTAAGAGTGATAATTATTTTTCTAATAAATTATTTGGAAAGTTTTGGCTATTATATATTCTATAAAATATTTTTGTTTACTACTTAGTTAGTACATACGTACGATTTGAGAAAAATGTAATAGATTTTTTAGAAAGTAAAAATACTTCATAAAGGACAAATTCACGATTTTTTTATATAGTCCGATTTATCACAATGGAACAAAAATACGAGTTTCATTTCGTTAGTTTAGCTGGGTTTTCTAATATAAACTTAGTAATAGCTGATTTTTTTATTATAACGATTGAAAAAGAATCGATACACAGCATTTTCGAAGGAACATAAGTAAATGGGACAACACGAGACACCACATATAATAAGTAAAATAAAAAATCCTTTCTCAGAAAATGTCATGTAAAATGTATTGGAATACGCAGCACATTTTTTCTTTGTGAGTTTTTATTAGGATTTCTTATTTATCTCAT
>NC_136503.1:57264754-57269754 GCF_053919585.1 Euprymna scolopes | reverse complement strand
AACAAAAACCATAAATGTCGGAAAGACATTGGAAATGAAGTCCAGAGAGTGTAAAAATCATGAGACAGAAAATTTACAGAGAAACAATCAAGACAACTTAGAGTAAAATGGCAAATTTGACAACGACAATTCATGAGAATATAAATGCACATTAATTTAAAAAATAAACACCACTCTAATGAAAAAACGATAGCAAGACTTAAAAGATGTATTTTGAAAACAGGAATGCCAGAATGGATGACTAAAGGAAGAACTACGTTTATACAAAAAGACACAGAAGGCCGACACCAAGCAATTACAGACCTATAACCTGTTATCGAGTGAAAGATTTAACTGCACAACTAAGTGTACACTCCCTTAAACTTTACGAAACCGTCAGTGCGCATACCCTAGTCCCCGAGGAACCAGGAGGATTCATTAAAGGAATGTAAAAGACGCACAACTTATATTACATAGATCAAAAGGTCTTGAGAGAGGTAAAAATTGCCAAAGAATAACACATTACAAGACAACCGATATTAGGATACCACAGATAGGTGAATGCCTAAGAATGGAAAATATATCTGATCATATTATGAATATTATTAAGAATGCAATGGAAACATTGAGACTAGAACTGACAGCTGAAAGATAGCATATAAGTGGCACAAGAATAGATAGAGGCATGTGTCCACAAATACTCGCTATCATCACTATTTTATCTTCGCCAATATGCGAATGAAGTAGATCCCGAGGAAATATAGTGATATATACATATTTACAAGCAAAGAATAAAACACAAATCACCTCATATATATGGATGAGTTGAAGCTATCTGATTAAAGCAGAAAAAGTAATTGAAAAAAAACACAACCAGAATAGTCAACTAGGACATGGAAATCGGTTTGGAATGAAAAATCATGGGCAGTACTAGATATGTAAACCAGAAACTAGAGATCATCAGGTATGGGACTGCCCAACCAGGAGATAATATTAATAATGATACGTGCAAATGCATTGCGGTTCTAAACGCAGGCAGAATGTAATCTACATAAAAGAAAGCTAAGCTTGGAAAAATGTAACCCGCTCTAGAACGAGGACACTGTTAACATAGCTATGCAGTAGAAATTTAGTTACACAAATAAATGCCTTGTCAGTATAACAAATAATGTACTCTGGACGGTTCATGGGATGAACTAAAATAGAATTTACACTTTTATCAGATAACGATAAAGCTTAATGCCAATGCACAATTCTTTACATCTAAAATACAATATTGACCGACTATATGTAACAAAAAGCGCAAAAGAGGATAGGGGACGGGCAAACGCAGAAGACTGCGAAGAAGACACAATAAAGATTTGGAAAAGTATTTAAGTCAGAACATTGAAAGATTGCTAAGAAAAGCGAATGTTTCCACCAAGAACAAGGCTAGAGGAAGTGCTGATACCAGAAAGAAAGAAACAATAACAAGCAACATGTAATAAGAAAAACAAATACATGGACTATTTATTTGAACGCGGTGGAAATTTTAAAGGATCTATTTGTACAATGTCCCGCGCCCGACAATAAATTAGTATATGATTATCTAGTGCGTTATAGTATGTGAATCACGTAAAATATTGACCATGGAAAAACATCTGAAAATATAATGCAGAGAGTTGGCTGCGATTGATAATAATAGTGTTTGCTTTTGAAAATTCAGGACACTGGCAGCAGTGGTTAAAATGAAATTATCTGGCTTCCACTACCATATATTGTTTGCGGGGACATATGGTAGTGATTGTCGTAATCTAGTAACTGGTTCTATTGTTTCCTGGCGGGTATAGTCATCAAAACGGTTGTGACTGCTACTGGCGTCATGTAAGGGGTAATATATTTTAAGGTACCTATTATATTTGGTAGCAGGGGCTGGAACACAGTGTAATGTTGGGTAATTCTGCTTGCAGTTATCGCTATCCTGAAACACTTTCATTTTGGAAACTGTCGGTAAATGACATCTTTTACCGATGTAGTGTTACGTTTTCTTCCTGTGTGAAGCTAATAGCACTCAATTCATCGTTCAGCACGATGCTAATCTGCTGCTTTTATGTATAGATCACACTGCGACATGTTATTGTACATATGCAGAATATAGATCCTGCAACTTTTTAGATATGACGTTAAAGTCAACATAACTCGTACCCCATATTTTTATATATTAAAAAGTGAATCCTATATAATCACTGGTTTTATAAAGTATTACGTTATGTGTCAGCGAGGTCCGGGTCTTGCATAGACACCCGATCGATATAATCCTGAAACAATCAGCACTAAAACTGATTATGATCTACATGAAATGTGGTGGAGGCTTACTTTTAATATACGTTGTTTTGTATTATATTTCTCTAAAATATGATAACAAGGATTTTTTTTTAGCTTACAAGGATAATTACGTAAGTTTTGGCAATTACAATGCTGTTTTTATTAGAAATTGGCCATGCATAAAAAATATAGAAGATACAGATTTCATTTTTGGCACTAATATTTAATACGTTTATGCATAATTTTTGGTCCAATAGTCTTTTGATACGGGGGGCGTCTCGTGTTTGAGAACATCACTTATTTAATCTCTTTTATCTATTATTTTATTTTATTTTTTACTTTGTTTCTTTCAGAAGAGTAATTATGAAAGATGTTACTATGACTCAGGATATGAAAAGAAAGGCTGTAATAGTTGCAATAATGGCAGACAACACTGATATGCAAATTGCACAATTTCTAAAACTTGCCTGATCGTTTGTCTTTAAAGTTTAGAGGAAAAAATGGTCCAATTTCACCAATTGCTAAACACAAAAAGCATCAACAACGCCCTGAAGGCATAAGAACACCTTCATTTATTCAAAGAGTTCAGAACATCATTGATGAGAGTCCTCAAAATCAATGAGCTCAATTGCAAAAGATCTTAATGTTTCAAAGGCCACAATTCGTTGGACTTGCCATGAAAATCTGCGATACGAATTGCATGTGATAATGAAAGGCCGGTTTATCTCCGAGACCATCAAAGAAAATCGGTCGGTGAGGCTTTTAAGCAAATTGACACATCCTGCTGAGCATATATATATATATATATATATATATATATATATATATATATATATTTTCAGACGAAAAACACTTTGACCAAGACCAAAATGTAAACATAAGAAATGGCAGATGACTATGTGCTGACCCTTCTGATGTTCCAAGATCAAGGTCACAAAATTACCAGCAACTCTTATGGTTTTGGGGGTGGGTAGCAATGAGGGGCATGTGATGCCACCACATATCATTCCACGAGGACTAAAAATCAATTCTGCTGCTTACATTGAAGTCCTGAGTATTGTTGTGAAACCTTGGATTGATAGAGTAAGAAATATATATATATATATATATATATATATATATATATATATATATATATATATATATATATATATATATATATCTTTTAACAAGTCTCTGCACCGGCACATAACGCTACGATGACACAAGAATCGTTAGCAGAGAATTTCCATGATCACATTACCCCCAATTTGCGGCCTCCAAGCTCTCCAGACCACAATCCGTTGGATTATTATGTGCGGGGCGTTGTTGATAAACATGTTAATAAATATCCTCATAACGCTAAAGATTCTCTGAAAGCATCCAGTCAGAGTAATGCAGGATATAGACGAGCACCATCTTAATCGTGCCTTTCAACGGCTTAGGTCTCGAATAAAAGCTGTAATTGATGGTAAGGGCGATTTTTTTTTAAAATAAAGTTAAGAAATAATATTTTAGTTTATGTACAAGTAAGTGATTTTTGCAATGCCGATTTTTTTGTTTGTCTTTTTCATTATTTTTAAAAAGGAAATATGTGTTCTTAAATACCAGCCGCACCCTATATATTATAAAGTGAACTTTTTTTCTTTCTTCGGGGTGAATAATATGTTTTTTCTTTTTTTTAACAATCTAGAAAATGTGAATTTTCATTAGAATTTTAATTACACAACTCTTTCCTTTTTTATTTCTTGGCAGAAAAAAAAGTTAAAATTATTATTTTTTTTTTTTTACAAAACTTAATCTTCTATTCATGAAAAATATCAAAGGAGAAACATGAAACATGACACTTACTTTTCAGTTAAATAAATATAATTAACTAACAGATTTTTATGTATAAAATTTTTGCGTTGGTACATCTTTTTATCTTTTATTCTATCTTTATTTTTCGTTGGTCAAGTATGTCCTTTTCCTTATTACGTTGTTTGTTAAATCATAGATTTTGAGGAACGTTTAATTATTTAAAATTTGACTGATAACGTGCGGACACGTATACTTCGGATAAATTGTCGTGTGAACTCTTGTTTATTTAACATATCGGTTTTCCCTCGTGAATACATGACACCTCGTTGTTTTGGCTGTAAGACAGGATCATTAATAAAATAGCGAACATATGCGTTTAGTAGAAAAATATAGTGTGCAATGGAAAGTTAGGATAACGAAAGTTTATCGTTTGCTTAATGTAGATAGTTTGTAGTCTCGAGTAAGGTGGCGATATTTTCCCTACGAGAAAATAAAGTTCGTGATTTATATTATGGTTAGCAGAGTCAATTTGGAGAAAATGGGATATTTTCATAACAATTAGTAAAAGTAAAACTATTCCCTGTAATGTGTTATAAGTATTAAACTATTAAAATATAAAGATACTTGAAATTGTGAGTTATGCTCAAATAATCGCGATCTATTTATTTACTACCGTTGACTCTACCATTGTTGTTAGCAATTATTTTAGCACGTATAAACATTTAAGTGTATCGTAATATGGCAGGCTAAATATTATACATATTTTAATAGTGTCGAATATGATTATAGTAAAAGTTTGATCTCACCCATCTCGCCTGACGTCATCGTGGGTATATCAACTTTAACTAAATTTGAAACTTATTTGAAATCTATAATTTATTCGAGAGAGAATTACAAATACCCTGATCAGACTGGGGAAAATGTTTACTTCTTATAGG
>NC_136503.1:57009754-57259754 GCF_053919585.1 Euprymna scolopes | reverse complement strand
AACAGTGTACATTTAAATATAGAACTGCGTCAAGTATAATTATATTTAAGTACTGATGAATATTACTAATATAATATTGTTTTAAATAGTTTAATAAAAATAATAAGATGTAAGAGTTTATCTTTAATTTACTCGTTGAGTCTTTAAGCTTTTGGGTAGGCAATCGTCTTTTACTTCCGGTCTACTCGGGCGTTTATATTTGTCTTCATACGTAACGTCTCACTGCCATTTATTTCGAGGAATAACCGCTACATGTCGAAATGACTCATTTCTCACAGTATTATAATAATGACTATATATAATTTTAATGATATTCGAAAACGAGGCTACATAAAATAAAACTCAATACCATATCCATGTCCATGGTTTTCACATTGTTCTTTATGAAACTAAATTCCGCGAATTGACCTTTTTTTTAAAAGCAGTTGTGCTTTGAAATATTATATTTGCCTTTTAACAAAACTGAGCGTACGGACTAAAAGAAGGAGTTCGGTATATTGTATATGTTATTATTAGAAAATATTATCAGCGATTTTAATTGACAATAACCGAGCGTGTTTCCCAGAGTATAGGGATAAAAGGTTTTGTAAGGTTTACAGTGATCCCCACTTCTTCAGATAATCATGCCATATAGTATACCTTTCGTGAAAAATCGCATAATAAAAATTCAGGTTTGCGATTATAATTGATAGTTTCTAGAGTTTATGTTGGAATTTGCATTCATAAATCCCACCACAGAAATTTTAATTTCTCCTAATTTTCGTATGTTTTGCTACATTTACTGGCCAATCGAAACTATTTAATCTAGTTGTTCCTCACAATGGTTGAATAAACAATTTATGAGATCCATTCTCATTTTAATTCTCTTCTGATGTGGTTATTCTCTCGATATATTTTAATTTTATTTTAATTGCAAATTCTCAGGCTAAATAGTATATATATTTTTGCTTTACACATTTGGGGACTATTTGTTAATATTTCATCTTTTACCAGCATTGCTATACTTCGCAGTGCTTGAGCCCACATTCTGATTCTTATTTTCTTTGTCTTATTACAGTTATATTTCATCCAGTGCTCATAGGATTAATGATATTCTATTTATGAATGACCCACGTACTTTTAGTTCCGTTGTAAGATCCTTTTTTAATGGCTATTTTATTCCGTATTTTAGACCCTAACAAATATTATATATGCCTCTCTTGCTAGATTTTTGTATGTTGTGTCTATACCTCAGATAATATTAAGACTCATTATCTCCTAAGTTCGTGCGCTGCTATATTTCCCTACTTGGTAATTTATTCTACTTCTTCCGGTTCATATTACTATTATAGTTCTTCCTTTCTATTTTTCGGGATATTGAGTTCGGCGTTAACATAGTATTAGTATTATTAGATATTTTACTCAATACTGATTACCACATACGCCGTTTACTTTTAACTCTCTGTATTAAAACATGTATTTTTTATCGTCTTCAGTGACAGATTATCTACCTTGATCTGTGACACGTGTTTCTCCGTTTACACAGTTTCAGCTCTCTTGTTGCTTAACCATTCAATTTTCTAAATACGAATGCTTTTTACTTAATATACCCGTGAAAGGTCGGTGATCCCCATACGAGTGAATCCTTTGTCACGGACCCCAATGTGACATGTGCTCGTTTTTCGCAGGGTATTCTTCGCTAGGTACCTCGGCGAAGTAGGACCTGTCAATCGATTTGGTCAGAATCGCTTTCACTTTCGAGTGGATAAGCCGCTGTTTCGTAGCTCTATCACACTGGGTATGAATTAATTTCATGCACACAAAAGAAAGACACACTCGATTATATCTATTCTACTGGTAAATTCGAGATAGATATGCACAATATATAATTATATAAAATTGTAAAAATGTTAAGTTTGACAAAACTCTAATGGGTCTCAACTAGATTAATTACTCTCGCTTTTGCGGTGGTGACGGCTTGGGAAAAGAGGAGGTTAACGATTTTCGATTGTATTTGATTCCTCTCAAATCTTGTCACTCTGTCAATTCTATCTCGGAGACTTGTTTATATAGTCAGGCGACGGGGTAAGTCGGGCTGCCACCTGGACAAATCGCTACCAATTTCGTCCCCGTATGTGCCTGTGATTCTGCAAACACTTTGAGGGCTGTTTTTATCGATCGAGAGGTTAACCAAACAACCCTAAGTCAGCGCTGGTTGGCAACGGAAACGAAAATATATTTTGTTATGTCCCTAAAAGGTACATCACGTTGTCATGTTTCACCAAACAATAAAATATATCTTCCTTCGGCAGGGTTGGATGCCGTTGCCCAGGTATACAACAATACTAACAGAATAAAACAATCATTTCTGGTCATCATTCTCCAGTGTTTTGGGAGCCTAACCTCCCCCAATAAGGAGCACAGGTTCTCCCTAGGACGGTTAAACCACATATCAACCCTATATAAGCATCTCCGTATTATTTCAGTCATATTTATTCGTGTATTTGTAGCCTTCTTCTCCTGGCAGTCCAACCTCTCAGAATATCTATAACTATGTTCGTTAATACGGACCGATGCTTGTTATAACAGAATAATACCAGTTAAAGTAACGTTATTATAATATCTTCATTTATTCAACAATTAGTCCTAGCTTAATCAATTGCATCTGATATGCGTAATATATACTTTCCTGGAGTTCATTTTTTTATAGTATAACCTCTGTTAGTCAGTGTATCTTGTTATGTTAGTTTATTTTAACTCAGATTTTTCTCAATCGTGCGCTCTCTATTATTTCCAGGACATTATTCTGAAAAATGCTCCGATGAACAACACTAGTACACTTTCAACAAATATACCTGCTGCCTGCACGACTAACAATAAACCCACGCTCCTTATATCCAAGAGATTATTTTTTATAGCGAGTGTAACTCATAATACCATGTGTTTCTTTGTAGTACATAATATTAGTAAAAACATAGGCTAGTTCCAATTTTCTACGTAAATTTATGGTTACAATTTGAATAGCTAAGCTATCTTGCACTGACGGTTTCTCATTCATTCTTTTTTAATATAACGGCTTTTTTTAATTAGTATAACAAAACATTCATTATGATACACTACAGGCCTTGGCGTATAAATTGTGTAATTTCTTTGTTATCCCCATCACCTAAAATCTCTTACGGTTTTATTCTGTATTGTAGAGTGAAGCATGTTTGAATATTTCTATATACACAGTAAACGATTTTATGTGTGCTGTTATTGTTGTTATGGCGGTTGTCGTTGATTAATTGTTTACTGGCATATCCATTACTTTAGAATGAGATCGTTATCTTTAGCAAACCTTTCCAGGATAGATTTTTAGAATGCTTTCTAGAACGATATCGTGTAGTTGCAGTAGGAGTACGTAGATGTGCCATGCATCCTAAAGGGAAAGTTTCTGAGAAAAGAATTGAATTCAAACACAGGTTTTCATTCCCTGCCGTTCACAATTAAGACGGCGTCATTTCCCTATTGTCGTTGGGATTATAAATATTGTAATTTGCCTACTAGCAGTAGTCAAACGAGTCATCATAAAATATTTCTGTTTAAAAAATCCTGTTGGTCTCTAAGTGACAACAAGTCTCCCCTAGATTTCCAGCACTCAACATGTCTTTCAATAACCTTTGCGTTATGGCTACATAACGCAAAGGTTTGTTATTTTTATCGGCTCAAAAACAGCTTTCACAAAGGTCTTCAGAGATCTTCCCCTGAAAACGGCCTGTGGTCTTCCCTGGACTCTGAGTGACAACAAGTCTTTGCAGATTGCCGATACTCTTTACCTCTTGGATAATATTTGCAAATAAATTTGCATTATCGCAACAGCGGCTTTCCATTGATTTCTCGTTGGCAGCGACTATTGGTCTTCGAGATAGAATTTGAGTGGCAATAAGCGTCTCCAAGGGCCTTGTTCTCTTCGCAGTTATTCGGCTGATGTCTAGTCAGTTCATTGGTTTTTCCTTCATAATTGATTCTAGTTGGTTATTTTGTCTCGCTCTTTTTGGGGGAGGGCAGTGATGTGGTTATGGGGGAATGGCAGAAGGGTTGGGTTAGAAAACTAATAGATATGCGGTTTATTTAGTGTTTCAGGTTTTGCCTTTGCAACAGTTTCTCTTGGCCAGGCTTGTTGCTCCTGTGTGTTAGTTTTCACATTAAAGATATTTTCTTAATATTTAAACAGTTTTCATTATTGTTGTTCGTTGTATTTTTCCAGTCATTTCTATGATTACAATTTCTCCTATTCTTTTAAACACGTTTTTGGAATTGTTCCTAGTGTCGCTACTTTTATAGGTATTATTTTGATTTTCTTAATTGTCCATATCCTTTTCAGATCCCTGGCTAGCTCTGTGTATTTGCTCCGTTTCGCCTTTTCTTTGATATTCACCCCGTGGACAGCTGAATCAGAAAAGTCAACAATTTGACAGGATCTTTTTTCTTGTTAATTAATACGACATCCGGTCTTCTTGCTTGGGTGAATTTATAAGTTTGTATGTCAATGCCCCATAGCACTTTGTGATTCTCTTTTGCAAGTACTATTGCCGGCTTATGTTTGTTCCACTTGTCTGTGCATTTGAGATGCAGTTGTTGCATAATTTTACGTGGACTACACCTCCCACTTGGCTGTGTCTGTGCTAGTATTCCTTTTGCTGCATTCACTTATTATATGATTTATCGTCTCATCTTTTTTCCACAGAGTCTGCATTTGTGTTTTGTGTTTTATCGATATTGGTTTAGATGTGGTTGCGTCTCATCGAGTTGTCTTGCTGCAGTTATTAAGGGATTCAGATTCTTCTTCTTTTTCATCGTCTTCTTATTATTAGTAATAGTAATAATTCTGATTTTCTTTTATGAATGTCTCTCTGGGATTCATATCCAGAGGATTTCCCTTAATCCCGGCTGCAAACGAGGAGCTTCAAAGATCAAGGGTTTTCATAAGGATGTTGGTGGTACCTATAATAGCAGAGGTTGGA
Source organism: Euprymna scolopes (assembly GCF_053919585.1). Classification (NCBI taxonomy): domain Eukaryota; kingdom Metazoa; phylum Mollusca; class Cephalopoda; order Sepiida; family Sepiolidae; genus Euprymna; species Euprymna scolopes. The sequence continues at coordinate 57,254,769 of NC_136503.1, read as the reverse complement.
ACTTCGCCTAAAACATCGGGGATTTGTAGGGTTTTTTTCAGTTGTCCTTCCAGACGCCTTGATACTACTCCTAGTGTACCAACTACGACCGGGATTATTTGTGTTTTAACCCCGTGTATACGCCTTATCTCCAAGGCCAATGCAGCATAATAGCTGCACTTCTCATTCTCATTCTCTCTCACATTCCTGTTCCAGGGTACTGAGAAGTATACAATCTGCCAGTTTTTTAGACTTTGTCTATGACGACCAAATTCGGACGATTATGTTCAAATTGCTTGGTCGTTATGACACCTTTGTCCCACCATACCTCAACCATGCCATTTTCACTTGTTTTCATTTCATCAGGCACCTCATCAAACCATTTTCCAGCACACTTCAACCCAATCCTCTTATATATCTCCCAACATATCCGGAGTCCCATGCAATCGTGTCTTTTGCGGTAGTCTTTCTGGGCCATTCCACTACACCCTGCTACAAGGTGCGAAATTGTCTTTGAGATCTTACCACAAATCCGGTATTCTGCAGCAACTTCTTCTCCTAGAACCATTTTTTTAACAATCGTGTTTCGTATTTCTAATGCCCGCTCTTCTGCTGCACAAACAAAAGCTTCAGTACTCTTAGTCAGATACCCAGCTCTATGCTATTTCCATGATTTTTTATCAGCCACTTCTGTTATGTCTTGAAAGAACCTTCCATGCATTTTCTTCCTAGCCTGTTCCTCTGCCCTTTCTCTATCCATATGTTTTACATAGTCAGCTTTGGTCTCACATACCTCCACTTCTTGGCCACAACTTAAGCGTCCACTCCTCACTTCTAACCACATGCTCCTTCAACATCTCCTGTGTTCTAACACAATCTTTTACACTTTTCAATCCTCTCCCACCATCTTTCCTCTTTTGATACAGCCTTGCTTGGCTACTTCGAATGTGAAATATACAAACATTGCTAAAAGTGTTCTTGTTTTTATATCCATGACATGCAAGTCCTTGTCAGACCATTCTAAAATTCCCGCACTGTATCTCAAAACACTGACCATTTACTGCTTTTCATTAGGTTTCCTCCATACAATTTCGACTTTGTAATTAGTTTCACTCTTCTAAGATACTCCTTCCTGACTTTCTTCTTCATTTCTCTGTTCATGATGTCCACACTCTCCAGCACCCCCAAATACTTGTATCCTTTATCTTATATTTCTTTCAGGATTTCTCAATTTTGTAGTAATATTCCATTCGAATGAACCTTTACTCCTCTTTTCATTACAAGCACCACACATTTATTAATCCAAATCTCCATCCCAATGTCTTCTGAGTATGTCCTAACAAGTTCTACCAGTCTCTCCATTTCGTTTTCATTTCTAAAGAACATTTTCAAATAATCCATAAACAGTAGAAGGTGGAGGCGTCTGTCACCAAATCACAAGTTATACCCCAGTTTTTCTCTCTTCAAGAGGATGTTCAGTGGCATCATTATCATTACAAAAAGAAGTGGCGATAACGAATCTCCTTGAAATATTCCACGTTTAATGCCAACCTGTCCATCTCCTCTTTGTTCGCTGTCAGCACCGCTTTCCATTGAGCCATACCGGTTTCCAAAAGCCCTACCCCATTCTCAGTAACCTTCATCATCAATAGTGTTTCACGTATCCATGAATGAGGAACCATTTCATAAGCCTTTCTGTAATCGATCCATGCAACGCTCACATTGCTCTTCGTCTTCTCCGCATCCTCCATTATTGCTTTATCAATTATTAGTAGCTCTTTAGTACCCCTCGAGCTTTTCCGGCACCAATTTGTTCGTAAAAAAACACCATTTCTCTCTAGATGTTCATAAATTTCCTCCTCAAATATTCCAGTCAACAGTTTCCACATCAATGTCAGACATATAATAGGACTATAATTATTGATATCTGTTCCTTTTGCAGGATTATTCCTACTCAGTGTTGTGCTTCCCTTCACAAGCCAATCAGGGACATCTCCCGACTCTACAGCCCTTTGCAGAACAGCAGCTATAGGTGGATGATGATAATAATAATAATAATAATAATAATAATAATAATAATAATAATAATAATAATAACTATAATAAAATAATAATAATAATAATAATAATATAAGTGTATTATAATTATTGGCTCACAATGAGCGTAGACACAGTTCATCAAAAATCTCTCCTTTTAATCCATCCATATTGTTCCCTAGAAGCTGAGTGATAACAAGTTTCCCATGAGTTTCGAGTATATCCACCCCATGGCAAATGAATTTGCGTTATCTTAACAGCGACTGACCATTGATTTCTCGCTGGTAGCGGCAATTTATCTTCATTAGAATTTCAGAAACACAATAGGCTTCCCCATGGTCACAGTTCTCTTCGTACTGTTCCAGCGGAAGTCGGCTCAAGGCTCTTTCCCCGGTCTTTGTGTCCTCCTTGACACTTTAAAGCTATTTGGTATCACTCTTTAGTGGAGGATGGGGCAATGTGATGGAATGGGGGAGGGAATAAAAGACTTATGGTTATGGAGCGTTAATGTTTTTGGTTCCATGTAAGGTTCTAAATGTTTTAACTCTGCAGCAGTTATTCTGACCCGCTCATGTGCCTCATGTGTATTTGTAACCGCATTCCAGTGTTTTCCTTCATATGTTAGCTGTTTTAATTATTGTTATTCTTTGTATCTTTCCAGCCCTTCAAAATTTTTCGGGATTGTTTTTAGTGCACCTAATATTGTACATATTATGCTGCTTTTCTTCATCATCCATATCCTCTTTAGCTCTCTGGCCAGCTCTGTGTGTTTGTTCCATTCCCCTTTTTGTGTGATGCCCCCCTCTTGTAAGCTGGAACAGCAAAATCTACGATTTGACAGGGCTTTTATTTTTTGTTAATTATTACGACACCCGGCCGTCTTGCTTAGATTAGTTTTTCTGTGTATGTGTGTCCTTGTCTCAAAGGATTTTGTGATCTGGTTTTCAAGTACTGTTACAAGTTTATGCATTTATATTTGTGCTGTGCGTTTGAGATGCAATTGCTTGCATACTTCTCAGTGTATTACGCTTCCTACTTGGCTGTGCTTGTACTTGTACTTTCGATTGTGCAAGTTCGTTACATTCACTTACTACAGGGTATATCGCTCTATTTCTTTGTCAACAGTCTGCATTTGCTAATTTCTTCTGTTTGGTACATCGTTGTTTGATATTGTTTGTTCCTATCGAGTTAACTTTTGTGGCAATTATTAGGAATTCAGTTTCTCAATTTACGTGTCCTTTTCGCATCTATGTACAAGTTTATTCGTATATTCTTATCTTTTGTCATTCTTGTGGATCTTCCGTGTAGTTGGTTCCTTTCCTATATTTCTTTTCTCGGCTTATCGTCGGTTCCTGTGTCCTTCTGTACTAGTGTGGTTCTTACTGTTGTCATCTAATCTGGGTCGTTTTTTTCCTGTATAGCTCTTTTCTGTGTATGTTGTGAATTTTTTGACCCAGTATGCATGTATCCCTCATCGCTTCCTCCTGTCTAGTATGCAATTTTTTCTATGATTTCTATGCTGATTTCATTCACCATCGTTCTTTTATCTGTTATAATTCCGCTTTCATGTCTTTCAGCCATTCGACATTTATATTTTGATACTGTCCTTATACCCATATGGTACTCTATGACAGTTTTTCTGTTGGGTTTTGTCGTTCTGTATTTTTTCTTCTGTTCACATTTTGGTAGAATAGGTCTTCATCGTTTCCAAATATCCGGTTTTGTTTGCACTGTTCAAATGTTTATCAATATGGTCTCAGTCCTCTCTTTTATTTCTACTTTTTGATTCAGTTCTTAATGTTTCTTGTTTGGACTCTCTCTGCTAGTTACATTTCAAATGTTTAATATTCTCTACGTTGCTTTCTTCATGTTTTTTGTTTGGGCTTTTGTTTGTTTGTTGAACTGGAGTTTTTTTCCTCATTTTCCAATCCAGGTTTTTTTCGGTCCATCTTTCACCTGCTAATTTTTTTTAATGATTTAAAGTTCATAGCTACCATCTTGGCGAATACATTAATTAAATTATTATTAGCAATAGTAGTAGAAGTAGTAGTAGTAGTAGCAATAGTAGTAATAGTAGTAATATAATTATTATAAATTAGAGTGTCCACAAAGCCATTTATTGGATAATTGAATACTCGGTGCAACATACCTCGTCTCTCCTAAACATTTCACGTTTACTCAGCCTTCGTTTAATTTTACAAAAAGCGATTTGCCTCTTCTATAATTTGAGTAAAATCTCCTCTTCAGAATTTTCTTTTACTTCCGCACGTAGTGAAGATGTATTCGTTTTCTTTATCTCAACGGCTTTTTTGTTAACCATTATTGACATCTTACGATAATTGGCCTCCACTTATATGTGAACACTAAGCGTGTCTAGGTTATAGCCACTTATTTCAGAATTCGAGGATTTACATAATAATTCAAGGTGTTCTCCTACAATATACTTTGAATTCAATACAATTTAATTTCATCCAGCTTTTAAGAAACGTTTCCTTATCATTATAAAACTATTGTAGTATTTATTTACAGGTTTACTTTTTTGGAGTGTATGTACTTTCTTCGATGTTTTCGCCTTTTGTCATTTTGCGAGTTGTCAAAGCACATCAATGAAGCATGATCAGAACGAATTCTAGTTTAGTTTAGTAGCGACGTCACCTGATCTTATATTGCGAATGGTTCAAAGAAATACGATTATAACAAAGGCACAGTGTGGTTTTCAATGCAGACACATAGCCTGTAAATCAATAATTAATTGGTTCTTCCGTCTCTCTGGCTTTGATCTGACGCACGGGTGTTATTTAGAAAGAAAAAAAAAACATCGCATGTAATTACTCCTTTTATTCCGCAGAAAATACGCCGTGCCAGCGTTTTTCAAGCTATTAATAAAAATAATTAAAATACGAGAATTTTCTTAGTTTAAGGTAATCACAGCAAGGAGTATAAGGAGAAAAACAACCATCATGAAAAAAAAATGATAAATTTAACTGCTGATTTTGCCTAATGGTTATGCCGTGACTGTGCAGTCGTTGTGTCCACTCTCTTAGACACAGATGTAACACAATCGTTTGAGAAAGTTCACAAACGTAGTGTGTAATGGGGAGAAGTTAGTGCCGTAGGGCCATTTCGAAGAATATTTCTGTCCCCGCGTGACACTACTGACGCTCCGGCTCTAAATGATAGGTATACCTCTTTTGAAAAATGACTTTAATACCCGATGAATTTTAGACAGTTCTTCAATCGAGTTTTCGATTAAACTGCTTCTGGCATTAAATTTTCTGGGTTCGAAAATTGAGTATAAATTGACAATCTTTTCAAAAAAGAGCAGAAATCACATATTTTTGCACGTTAAGCTATATTTTCTAAATTCACAAATCTTTGAAGACTAATTCATTCGTTTACCCTTTTCAGCCTTTCAGGAGTTCTTTATGCTCTGTATTTTATAATAACCTGTCAAACATAACTAGAATCAAATTGGATTGACATATTTTCAGAGCGACTGTTATAGTGACGTTTCAAACGACAACGTAGTTCTATACAATTTTATGATCTTTGTGAATGAAGAGAATTTCAGGACGAAGCCTTTTAAACAGGTGGAGGCCCTTGTCTCTAAAATGGATTCAATCGGTGTGTCATATAGCGACTTAATAATACTGATAGAAACCACGTAGTTTTTGTATATAATAATATTTAGTATCCAACAAAATGGCGGTTATTAAACCGATTAAGAGTACTATTGTACCGTCATCAACCTGAGACAGCATGTTTTGTAGATTATTAGCTGTTCAAGAAAGGTGTGATTTAAACATTATGCAATTGCGTAACTTGTATTATTTTTATTATAAAAAAATACGTTTGTGTTATTGGATTTTATTGTTACAAATTTTCTGTTGATGTAAATCGGACTTCTTCAAGTGAGTCAAATCGAATTCAGTGAATTACATGATCAACAAAATTTTAAATTGAAGGTGTTTATACATAGAGTAGTTCTCTCTGGCCTCCTCAGCTCTGACAAGAAGGAAGACGTGAAGGACTTTTGTTTTAAATTATAAAATTAATTTAAAGTAGCACAGCTTATGTTATTTATCCTCAGTGTAACATTATAGTGACATCATATTAGTCTTATTCTCTCTGAGCTAAATAGATTGTATATTGTAACTTTTATATATATATATATATATATATTTATATATATATATATATTTATATATATATATATACATACATGTATATATGTATTAAGCTATGTCTAGAGTATGTTGAAATTCCTAAATAATAATTCACTTTAATTATTTTCGCACGCATTGATCATATTTACGTCCGGATGAAATCGCACAGTAGCAAGGATTTGTTATTTTATTATGTTGAAGCATTCCAATTAAAACTGCTCTCCTAAAACGCACTTCTTAATAAATGGAAGTGGAATTCTAATCTGATGTGGCGACACTTGATACAGGCAAAATGTGTACAATGAATGTATATGTGTATATGTTTATATAAAAAGTGCATTTACTACCTACATCAAATCGATAGTCAAAGAGTTAAAATCTTAAATATTACCTTTTGTAAGTATATGCATACACGTTTTTATGTACACTTTGAATTACTTGACAATAACGACTATACTCACATCAATTCAGTTATATGTATATTATTATCATGCCTATTGCGGGATGCTGTTTTATATGCATTGATCTACGGTAACAATCAATTGTGGTAGGCGTGCATAATCAATATAATTTAAGAGAGCGAAATAAAAACCATAACCGAGAACTTCATTTATTTAACAGACGTTGACATCATTCTTTCAAAGTATATTAATGTAATTTTCATGAATATATGTAAATGAAACTATGTATCATGAAGGAAAACCATCACTTTGTGCATATTCTGCATTTTGGTATTTTAGGCGCCAGAACTATTATCATGAGTAATATAGCATTATTTTTAAAATGTCTTTGAATAATTTTTGAAAAAAGGTCTCAAGTCATTTATACGAAACGCGAATGTACCATTTAAATTAAACAATTATACATATATAACTTTATAATAAATCAAGTTATCAGGTTATGATGGACATGGTTTGAATTACAGAATTACGACAATATTTTTGTAGTTAGGTGGAAAAGAGAAATATTGCACAGCAGAGCAAAAAATGTCTAAAGATTTTAAGAACATAATATTGTATTTCTAGCTAGACTTTGGTGATGGCAAATGCAAATTAAATTAGGAGCCAAATATGATGTTGGTAATATTTAAACTACTTATCTTTCTCAATCGAGCCAAGTAATTATTAAACCCCTACATAAAAAAACTCCGTGTCTGACAAGATTTTTAAGCAAAACAAATGGTCAGCCAAAAAAAAAAAAGAGTTATGTATTTATTTCACACTGATAATATTTTATTATTATAGAAATGTAGTACGTTTTAAAGTATTCAAGTTACAGCCGAAATAACGGAAACAACTTATCAGAAACAGATATGATTACCGTAGAAAACCCCGACGAAAGTGTACCCTGCACTAAGAAGATATGGCGAGGGAAACTGTTATTAAATAGATTAAAAAGGAGCGCTATTCGCAAAAAAAACCCTATTAAATGTACCACCTAGACGAGGACATTATTGTATAGTGCCATATATATATATATATATATATATATATATATATATATATATATATATATATATATATATATATATGGGGGGGCAGTCAGCACCAACCCTATTCAGGGTTTCACCGACTTCCTCCGGGAATATAAAATTCACACGCTGTCCCCAGTCGCATGTATATCCCCGTTAGGGGAGATGACGACGTTATGCGGGGAGGTGTCGATGTCCTCCCATATACAACACCTGGGCATCCCAAACGTTCACCCACTTTAGTAAATACCAGGCTCAACGTTGCTTAACTTGTGTGATCTGACGGCAACCGGTGTGTCAACGTGATTATGCCGTGTACATATGTATATATATATATATATATATATATATATATATAATGTTAAAATCTACGTATGCTTCAAGACTAATACAATCTTCTTTTACAAACAGCTAAACTTATCCACGTAAACATTTTTGAACATGATTGCTAGGAATAAACGCTGTCCACACTACAAATTTCCAGTTTTTTGAACGACTTTCTTTTTTTTTTTCATTTCGATACTTTTTTGTGACCAAGAAGGGGAAATATAAAAAAAACACAAATAAAAATATTAAATACAAAAAGTAACATCGTTTTTCATGCTACAAAAACCTTATAACCCTTATATCACTATATATATATATGATATATATATATATGTATGCATACACACATATATATATACATATATCTATACATATATATATATATATATATATATATATATATAAACAGAGAACATATAACGTACATTAGAGAAAAGGCACGATTAACATAAAAGCGATATCATATATAGCAATTTCTGAATGCATTCTTCTCTCATATATTGCAGCATAATAATACCTTAGACGTAAACCAAGCAAAAATAGTTAAATCTATTTCAAAGAAGTCGCGATGGCGACTTTGTAATTAGGCGATTATTGAAAATACAATCACAATCAAACAATGTAATGTTTTCTCTATCGCCATTTATAAGTAACTTCTTTTTCATGAGCATACTTTAGTTTTAAATAAACATCGCGTATAAATGTTCGTAGATATAACTAGTCAACAAATTACATGACAAATATACACTCACATAATTTCAGTTATTGATTCATATTTAAATCAACAACGTCATACTTTTTCAAAAATATTTTACTGGTATCTTATTTTCTTTATCCATTTACTTAGAAAAAGTCGCACAATTAAGACGAAATGTTGATGAACATATAACTAGGTGTGTTTCATATTGGTATTCCTGCTAGTTGGAATAATATTTCCATATTTCAAAACATTTTTTCGCTCTGTCGCTTCTCTCTCCCTCTCTCACTATCTCCCTCTCTCGCTCTCTCTCTCTCTCTCTCTCTCTCTATATATATATATATATATATATATATATATATATATATATATATATAGTGCTGTATGTACTTTGTCAAGGCATTGTAATTTAAAAATTTACATATGGGGGCGCGTTTTCAACGGCTGAAAGAGATGCGTTCCAAGCTTTCGTTATAATATCTCTCTTGGAGAACTAATCACTGGCAGGAAAATATGTAGATTGTTTACTTCTATTTTCCAATTACTTATAACCACTGTAATTAGTAGTTCTTCAATTAAATTAGCATGTTTATTAATACGGCTACAACACTATAAAGAAATTATCCGTGTACATTTCGGAATATTAGCTGTTGAATGATGCTAATAGTCCCAACTGCCGGAATAACCCATGTATATATATATATATATATATATATATATATATATATATATATATATATATGTGTGTGTGTGTGTGTGTGTGTGTGTGTGTGTGTGTGTGTGTATTTAGAGAGAAAGAGAAAGAGAGAGAGTGAGAGAAAGACCGCAGAGCTGAATTTTTTAAATTTGACCCATATTATGACCCCTTAACATTTATTGTTTTGGGCCCAAATGAAGTCATTAAATTAGATCAATGGCCAAGGCACCTATATTTAAATTGTGTATACGTAAAATCTGCGGTAGAGTTTGGTAGAGTTCTTAAAGGTCAAATAGTTAAACTTTAAGCCCTGCCGGCCAAAGTTCTATCTTAAAACGGATATCAAAGATTTTGCCAAATCTCAGTACCCTGTATATCAAATTTTGAGTTTCTAGACTAAAAAATGACAGAGTTATTGCGTAGTGAATGTACACAGACAGATACACAGACATACACACACCGACAGACAGACACTTTCACTTTTATAGTTATATAGCATGTATGATTTGTGTACCGGCGTCCTCTAATTTATAGTGAAAAAGCCATCTGTTGAACATTCAACAAGATGATCCAGAAAAGGGGAGAGTGTTATCTTTCTCACGTTACAAGTGAACTGTTTAGCACCGTGAAAGGAATTAAAGCTATTCACAATGCATGTGCTTCATTTGGTAATGCAACCATAACAGAAATGTCGGCAAAATATCTTAAAAAAAAACTAAGAGGGTTTATTTCATGAACTAAAAAGAACGGATTCATATTAACTGAGGAAAATATCAGCTAAAGTTGGAACAAATACGCTAGATATAATTGTCATTCAGTACAATACTTATTGCGTACTTTTGGAAATAATCTGTCAGTTTCAATTGCTTTCATATGTCACTGCAAGAAATAGTTGCATATATGGTTTACGCAAGAAATCATATACTCACAGGAAGTTGACTAAGCTCTTTGTACTACAAGCAACAAAATCAAACTCTGGCGTTTTCTTTATAGAATGAGTTTTTGCTTCTGACCGTAGCTGTTACTTCATTTTTCTTTAATTATATTACACCAATTATTTTATGTATTAAATATACGGTTTTTCTTTTTGCTCCACTTACAGGCATTTGGCCGGCTATCTACAAACCTATTCTGGAATAATTAAAGATATTTCAAAATAAAAAGTAAATCATGATTAAAACATCACATTTCATATTTTTCAATTCAATTAAACATAATTTACAAAACAGCGTTTCCGTAGAATAATTATTTGTTCAATTAAATTATCTTTAACTCCTCTTTTATTTCAGTATGTAATGAACAATGGTAATTCTTCATATGCAAATTCAGCCCGTACATTACATTATACTCCTTCAGCCATTCTGAGTACTTCACAAAATTGAATTAATATAACGATGTATTTACACATTTGAACACAAGTATGAGTTAAATTCCGAAATTGCACACACCACAACTCTTCTAAGTATATACTATTATAGAATATCTTTGTGAGGGTTGTGTACGTTAGTGTGTACGTGTGTGTGCAGTTACTTTTCCTATGATCTCAAGGGGTTTGTATCTTAAACATTATATGATGATCGTTATTACAGGTAATTTAAGAAATCAGCTGTAGATTTTCAACAGTGCAATGTAGATCACACAATATTGTGGAATAAATTATTGCAGTAGGGCACGTGAAGAATTTTTCATTGCGCACTGCTCGGGGGTTCCTACCTATTGCAAGCAAGCAATGCACTTTATTTTAAAATAGCAATTTCACTGATTTCGATGACAATACATAACTAACATGGTGGAACATTGTTTGATCATCACTCAACACATAATTACGTATGGTCTTAGTGATCTCTAGAAATAGAATTAACGTTGACGAATACTTCTTTTCTGAATTTAAAAAATCTGATTTTCGATAATTGCGTCTATTTAAAGAAATGTCTATTTCAATGGTAAGCCACGTATGAGATTTACACGCAGTATTGACACAACTTCCGGCATGATGAAGTAAAATTATTAATATACTAAAAACAAGTCATGGTTTTATTTATGCATTTTTGTACAAACGTGGGAACTTTTTGTTGCAACGGTGTGCGAAGTTGAATAATAACATAACACACGATAATAGTCGTGGTCTTTAGGAAGTCAATTTCCATGTTACAAGTATACGGAAGTGACAGATTTTTAAAGATATACGTGTTTTTATGTAAAACAATTCTCACAACATAAAAATGTCAACAATGTTATACGTACTCGTATTTAAGAAAATACTTTATTATTTATGTATTACTTTTTTTCTTAATAACATACTTTTTGTATATTTTAGAAAATATCATATAGAAATGGACTAAGGGTTGTAACCCATTAAATTATCAAGTAGCATATATGTCGTAAATGCGCATTTGAACACTTGTAATCGCATGATACTTAGACTTGTTCTTAAGACAAATCTCGTGGGTGATATTTTGTTGGAAATAGTTTTTCGCTGCAAAATTAAAGTATGCGAAATATCAGACCCGGGAATGTTTAAACCAGGATTAAGCGTGCCGAATTATATTTGATCATACCATATTATTATGGAATTTATATAATGCTGAAAGGAACATGCCTTAGCAGTTACTTTCTAATATAATATATAGAATTAATTTTCGTTATGGCAAACTATTTTGACGATGTATTTTCAACTTTATTTGGATGATTAATTAATTGTTTTTCATGTTATGAGCATAGTAATTTAACCTTGGAACATTACTCAATGATGCCTCACTAAGTCAACCAATTATGAAATTGAACATTCCAGCTTCATGCCAAAGGAATCTTTATCAACAAAATTTATCTCGACTACATTAAAAGGAACTAAAAAATGGTCCCTTAAAATTTGGGAGAATCGAATTTAAACTTCCCAATTTTTACAAACACAAATTCTGAAATTAACAACTTCAGGGTATGAGGTCACTTTGCGAATTTTCGAGTGTTCACGTTCTTTTAAGTAGGGAAGACGAATTACCCGTATATTTTATCATGAAGTGTAAGAAATGTATATATTTGCATGTTCCAAAAAATGAAAAAGGTAGATATATATTGGAATTAACATAACAAAGCTCTGTAACAACACCACAGAAGGTGCGCGTATAAACTAGTAAGCATTTAAATATGCAATCTTTTTTATTCATAATTCGTACAAAATCTGAAAAACAAACGAAATAGCATGGTTCAAGAAATACATTATATATAAAATGCCCCTCTAATGGCGATATAAATGTAAACGTTTCAGCAAATGTAGTTATTATGTTATGCAGTATATGAGATTATATTTAATACGTGTCTAACACTTATTAATATAAAGTAAAATCTCTAAACTTCCTGATATTATATATATATATTAATCATAAACATGAGCGTATCAGAAAGCCGTCTAACACTATATCCTATTTAAATACATATTTGAAAGTTTCCACAGTTACAAATGGCTTCCTTCCGGCTTTAAATCCCAAATGATTTGAGATCTGTCGTATTGTATGTAGTGAAGTGATACCGGACATATTTGTCGTATACTGTTAAGTGGGTAAAATGATGTATAACCTTATACATCAACGAAAGTGACAATGCAAAAATCCAATCTTGTTATGCAATGCTGAAATGTAAATGCGATTTGTCCTAACCACATTAAATCGATCGTAACTAACAGGAGGTGACACCGCGGACAGTATAAAGTGGTTTCGATATTTCTCAGAGAAATGGTTTTAATCTTCGAGCTGCTGTGAATGTCGGCGCGCTCCTGTTGAGAAACCCGTAATGAAAATAAAGGTGACAGATTGGTATTAACCGAATTGGTGTCGTCTTAGATGATTGTAAAATATGGGAATGATTCCTTTTACGAGGGATAAAAAAAACACAGCTTCAACACACATGACCTCGACCTCCTTTACAGTACAAGAGATGTTGTCTTCTTTTCAATGTTGTTAGCCCCTTTTATATTATATTATTATATTAACGGTGCATGCTCAACTGAGCTTCTTTCTTTGAATCACCAATAAAAGATCCAGCTTAAAACCTTCCTTGTTATAGCGACAGAAAAAAACGGCTTTACTTTCTAATTGTGTATGTTTAAAACAAAACGGAATGAATTTTCCTTCCAAGAACATCCACTCAACATCAATGATAGCTTGGTGCTCTAAATATCTTACTTGGACAATTATGTTTTCATCTATACGATTAGATAATATATTTCTCTTAAAATAATATGATGTCTATTTCTCTCATTATATCCAGTTCTCTTGTAGTTACGATTATCTTTAAAGTGACAGTCTCAAAACATTTTCACTCATTAGTAAATATATATCCGAAAGTATATTGGGGTAGGAGGTTATCTCCTACATTTTGTATAATACATTTGCATAGTTATACTATGAGTGTAAACTGTGGATGTGTAACTCATTCTAAATTAGAACGAACACACTGTAGCATTTTTCTGTTTGTCAAAAACCTAAGACATGTATAATTGTCTACATACTGTGATGTGACTTACATGATCTGTATAAAACATTGTCAGACAAAAGCAGCATCGCCAACGTGTATCGCGCACATATGCCTCTGAATCTGAGGTCTTAATAAACGGTCCTGTGTATGAACTTAAACTATATCCGGTGGTGAGGTCCCAGCTTGCGGGCTTTGGGAAGTGTGGAGCCACCCTTTAATTGCCATTGCTTCCAGGTCCACTCTGACCCGGAGTGCTAGTACCCGTTAGGGTCCCAACTATGGGTTAAATAAAATCCGACTTGAAAACAACAACTATATTCTATTAAAATTTTTTCTTCAAAATATTTGGATTCGGCATTAAATAACCTGAAAGGGTTGATATGCCGTAAAACAAAAAACAACAACAACCAACTTAATAAACAGACGTCGCAAGAAAACCCAATTGAAAAGGACCATTTATACTGCAATTCAATCACCAAATAAAAACGGTATGCCAGATGTTATATGCAGAAATGCCCCGACTACTCACAATTAAATGTAAAATTGTCATACATTATAGTATGGATATTTGAAACGAAAGAAATCCTGTCTTGGACAGAATTTAATACAGTAGATTAGGAAAGTATTTTTAAAAAATCACTTGATTTTTTCAAATTCTAAAAATTATTCTCTCCTCAATAATCGATCCTATACATGCAACTGATATGGCATATAAGGACTAAGCATTTCGCCGATTTAACAGCAAATTATCAAGTTGACAAGAAAGTTATTGCGGATTTTAAATTTTTGATTACAAATTATGGATTTTCCGATAAGTTTTCGTTGTAATCTTTTTACTTTATGTAATTTTAACTAGCGTTTATCGCACTATCTTACCGTGTATATTTCACTCCTTTCAAAACAAATCTATCAATTTTTCATAACGTTGAATTAAAGATGGAATAAGAGCAAATGCGCACAATTTTCTTATTTTAATTCAACAAGCCCGGGAAGGTGTTATAACAGCTCGCTATATCAAATACGTCGTTTTTGGCTCAGCAACAACTACTGATCGCATAAAACAATGGTCAATGTAGAAATTTTCTGGCGGTAACGAATCTTGAATATGATAAGCGTAATGGTCTAAAATCGGATGTTGAAAACAATATATTAAAAGCTACGGGCGAAGCTAAACCACGCATAACCGTTTGAGAACTTGATTCTGAATAAGACAGAACGTATACAACAATTTTTAACAATTTGAGGGAGAGATTGGAATGAGAAAAAATTGAAAAATGGGTGCCTGATGAATTAAACGACAACCAAATAAAACACCCTTATGAGCTGTACTCTTCTCTGCTTTTAGGCAACAGGAACGCGCGTTACTAAACGGGGTTGTGACTTGTGACGAATAGTGGGTGCTTTACGACAACCTACTTGGTGGTAAGACACTGAACACAGTGGTTACCCACCGACGAAGCTATACAACATTTTGCGAAGCCGAATTGCATCTAAAGAAGGTCATGCTGACTGTTAGATAGTCTTATCCATTACGTTTTAAAATGAAGGCGATATCACTACGGTGGCATTTCAACAAATGGATAGAAATGCAAGGGAAACTTCGACAACACTCACCATTAATCAAATGGAAAAGCCCAAGCATTACGCTGCTCGACCGCAGATAGCTAAACCGACTCTGAAACACTGTCTCTACTTTTCCAAATTCTCACCCACCGACTATAATGTTTTCGCACATCTAAACCACCTTCTACGTGGGAAATGCTTCAAACACTTAAGCAATATAACAAAAAACGTTTTCAGCGACTTCATCACAATCGGAACACATGACTTGTATCTCATTGGTTAATGTCTGTTGATTTTGATAGTGCTTCTTTTGAGCAATAATTTTCCGTTTGGGATGAAATATGTTTATTTGAATGTAGCTGTGACAAATTGGAAAGATTTCTAGTAAACCTGATATTTATGAGCAGATAATTCACATACCCCAGAAATCATTGAAATACTATAATTTTTTAAGTGTATCTGATGACCAGGAAAAGCAAAGAATTAATACTTTGTCACTTGTAGGAAATCTATCATAACTAGGTAAATGAAAAGAAATCAACATTTCCTTTTCGGCCCAAATATTATAATATCGTTTACACAGCTGCTGCTTATGTTGAAATATTGGCTTGGAAAATAGCTGAAACTTCATTTAGCAACGAATTTAATTACCATAATTGTCCATTCCAGAGTAAAACTCGACGTGTTGTTTTGATAAGCACGCTTTTTCAAAGGATGTGTATGGTAAAAAGCTTGACAACTACAAGGCATGTAAGTCTGACTTCGTACTACCTTAATCAAGAATTAAAGTCACGATCAGTTTATCGTATTAATTCTTTTCCGGATGCTATTATTGTAATTGTTGTAAAATTAGCTGCATTGGATATATATCTATAAATTTTTGTTGAGAAAACTGTCATGTAAATTATAGAGGATACACTCTAACTCCTCGTTCTTTCTTATAATTCTAATTTTTATACTATTTTTATATATGAGCTAAAGGCCATTTCCAGCGGATAAATTTACGACTGTCCTTACACACATGCACAATACTATGGGCAAAGCAGTTAATATGACGATACCGTTTTAAAATTAACGCATTTGAGAATTCCTTGCTAAAGGATTCATCACGAAAATCGATCAGTATAGTAGTATTGGGCAAAAATCCCAACCAATAAAAACAAAATGGTGCAGGCTGTTTACTGTAAATTGAAAGAACATGAGTAAAAAACTCGTTGTCAACCAGAGAATTTGGTTTTCCCTGATATCCATAAACTAAGCCCATGACGCAATTGT
The DNA here is from genome assembly GCF_053919585.1 of Euprymna scolopes. NCBI lineage: Eukaryota > Metazoa > Mollusca > Cephalopoda > Sepiida > Sepiolidae > Euprymna > Euprymna scolopes. The sequence goes on along the minus strand of NC_136503.1, from coordinate 57,238,087 downwards.
GTAAAATATACAGCCGATTATAACCGATAAAATTATGTTTGCGATACAAGAAAACTACTAACTGTATACTCAAATCAATGGCTAAATTCTTAAGAAATGTGTTGCTTGGTTGTAGTTTAATTGAGACAACAGCATGGTAAAATTAAATGCCGCCCAAAGAGCACTCTTTTGTTTTAAGAATTATAAGAAAAACAGTTTAACTAAATATGGTAATAGAAAAAACCATAGTGCATTAAATGCTGCAATTCGACTTACTTTACTGGCATTACAAATTAACAGTAATTGTAGCAAATACGTTGGAAATATTTCCCAAACTATCGCAAGATAGGTAGAATCTCTCTTCCTTGCAAAATACATTCCAGACTCGACTTCATAATACAACTGACTAAAAGCCGGTATTTCTCTATGCACATAATAGTATACTGCATATGAATGTAATAATATGTTGTCAGTTCTTATAATGCATACTTTTCTGGTTTATTTTCTTTAATTTATGGACCGCATTGTATAACTTCGTTCTCTGTTATATTATTCTTTTAGAAGTGCTTTCTTAGTTTAAAAGTGAATGGTAACGGAGTGTAATTTTCGGCCCCTGTCATAATATATACATCTTGTTATAGTTTAATTATATCTTGATTTTCATATAAAGGACATATAAAACTGGCACGCAACTCTTCTGCTCATAAAAAATATTCTACCTGTAATTAGCCGAATCTTTCTATAATTATATATATATATATATATATATATATATATATATATATATATATATAATGGTGCATTAGTTATTTGTGCAAAAATATTGTTGATGTGACGAATACCGAAGATTTTCTTTCTTAAATAAGTCAAACAAATTACATATAATAACATATCTTACCTTAAAAGTAATTGTAAATGTGCTTTCGTTAATATATTTTTATATTCACTTTTATTTTATGTGACTAACTGTAAAGTGTATTCTTTATCCACATATTTACAATTTTACTATTTGATGTTAATGTGAGGGACGGAGCAAACGAAAGACAGAATTCACGACAGGAAACAAGTAGCAAGACAAGGAGAACAGGATGTCTTAATTAATCCTGGATTTGGACTAGAGGGATCAAGAGAACCAGATAACTTTAGAACAGTAATATCCACTGGGACAAGCAATTCTATTTGAGGTCGAGGAAACATTTTCCGCTCTTTTCTTTAATCCGTCCGGTTTATTCTGTTCAAGGATCAGGCATGCAAAGTGCCGTAAACTAGAGCTTTTCTAGAAGAGCGACAACCGTGCATGTGATTATCAATTCTACTTTGCACACGATGAGATTACTATTTCGAAATTTTCGAACTATATCCACACGCATATTTGGTATCGATCGTGTAATATGAAACCAAGCTTTCGTTAATTCTATTTTAAATAATTCTTTTCTGTAGATTATTTGCCGAAACAAACTTGGAATTTTAGTCTACTATTGTTCAAGCAGATCCCAAAAAATAAACCCCAAATAAACCTTTATGATCATTGATGAAATTCTGAAACATTTTTTTAGATTTAACTATAATAATATAACTAAAAAAATCATTATTTGCTTTATCGTGAGAATTTGCATCAAAAGACATCATTCTTCTAAATAAGCTTTGCGGAATTGTGTAAAGAAAAGCTGTTAAATATTTTGTTTAAAATTTGTGTTCGTTTTGGGAAAGAGGAACACTTTGACTTTTTTAGATATTCACAGAAGCAATTTGAAATTATCGGATTATTTCTACAGTGTATTGTGCAGTTCAGGAACCACTATAACCAACAAATATCTTATGGCTCTCAAGATAAGAGATTACTGTACGGTACTAAGACTCATCTGTTCATAATTGTTATTTCTAATCAATATTTCTCAGTAATGTAAGCTAAAACGAGAATTTAATATTTGCTTAACTTTATAGATCTTATGATACTAATTTATACGACACGCATTCATATTTTTATAGTGAAAGTATGTTATTCCACATAACAGCAGAATACGACGAATGTTAAATATGTACCGGTAACAATAGCATTACTAAATATGTTTTTTACTACACGCCCTTTCTCAAATGATAAGACTTGTGAGACTCTCTCTCTCTCTTTCTATCCGTTACTCTGCTTAATCAGCTTCAGTCTAATCTTGTTTTAATTCCTGTAAAATATGTCGTGTGTGTACACTTTTTTCATGACAACGATAATAATCTTTCTTTTCTCAATCCATATACTAAGCGTTAGGCCGGATTACATTATCAACAGAGATACCTTGGTAGAACTTACCGTTTTTGGAATAGGTTACGCTCGACTTTTTTTCAGGCATGTTACAACTTATTCCTTATGATATACACATTTTCCATTTCTCAAAAAAGTTACATCATTTATAATGAATTCCTGATATTCATTACATTTTTTATCGGAATTTTTTTCATCTATTATTTAGCAATTTAAGTTTCATAAATCCTCATCCTCGAGTGTATTATTGCCTGGATACGTAATCGCTACACTTCCACCGCTGATAACCTAGTAAACGCTAGTTCTGCTTCTAGCTAACCTGATAAATGATAGTCCTGCTCATTAGTGCGAGGTAACACATCAATTAGTTGTCGATGTTCTGATATCTGAAGCCATTCCAATTAAAACTGTACTTACATCGTTAGTTTACGAATATGCAATAAATACGTGTTTCATTAAGCAGTGAATGAATTCATATGAGTGCATGTTAAAGTTTTACTTATTTTTTAGTTGTATTCTATTTTTGCACAGCACTCAGATCTCCCTTGGACTATGTCTCGGTCCAATGATCTCTGACGTCCACTCTTGTTAGATCTACCCATGTATTTAGTTATTTTCACATATTGTTCAGTTGTTATTTGTCTATCGACTTACTTAAAGCGTTTCATCTGCTTCGCTGGAAATGTCATCGAACTGTCGAAATCACTCGACGAGGAAATAAAGAACATTAAGTTTTCTCGGTTTATTTTCGTTGAGGAAACAATTTTGCGCAAGAATTCACATGCCGAAAGCAAAATATGGAGATATCTAGAAAGTATAGAGGAGTAAAAATTATTTATAAATATACAACTATTTGAGCCTCTTCTATCGACTATGTATGCAAACAAACGCATATATAAGGAAAGAAAGCCAGACAGAAATACGTGTAAATGTGAAAAAAGTCTATGTATTTCAGATACTTTAGAATATTTTAGAGATTAACCGTTCACACACACACACACACACACACACACATATATATATAGTCTTGGAAATTTTTAACCTTTTAACCTACAAAAAAAGTATCATTCGTTAGAAAACCATTTAGTTAGGAAGTCATTCAATCACCTACAATCACTGCACAAATTGTCTTCTCGAATTCACTATAGTACCAGTAATACCTTGTTTTTAAGGGATCCTCAGCTGTTTACCATGAAACACTGTTTCCGGGATTTAAAAAACAAAACAGTATATTACATCATAGCTTCCCAGCAGTGTTGATCAAACACCACCTCCCTTTATCTAAAGAAAAACATGTTACAAATATTAGATCTAGTTTCCTATCGTTAATTGCTTTATCTAACTTATTCATATTATAAAAATGAATTCCTTACCTGTGAGATTCATCTACAGGTTGACTCAACAAAAACAAAATCTAAATGGACGCCATATTGAACATATGCTGTAGAACGGAGAAAAAAACCCAAATACCCTCGTGTTTTGATGTGATGTTTTGAATATAATAAACTAGTTATGACCAAATTTTCATTTCATTCGAAATAAAAACACTAAGAAACGAGGTCTAATTAGAGTTGGGGCCCGTTTTTTTTTGTCACTCTTTATTTCCAAATTTAAAATGGATATAGTTTTTAAAATTTACCAGTCTTTAGTTATAAGATTAGGATTAACCCAGTTGACTTCTTATCACCCCCACTATGATTAGTATGTTGTATATTTACATTCTTAGTTATTTAAAATTAAATATATGTTAAGGTTAAAAATATTTATACATATATACATTTTTTTGTAAATACACTTTATGCATTACTAATAAAGTTTTGGGTTCTTTTACTAATATATTCTGGTTTATTTAAAACAATTCAAAAGCACCAGGATAACGAACAAATGCTTTATTTAACTGTTTAAATATTTTAATTTTATCCTCAACTTGTTTTATCATCCTTATTACAAAGCAAGAAACTGATGGTATAAAATCTATTAAATTAAAAGTAACGCGAGCTATTCTAAAAATGTTTCCAAAGAACATAAAAACAGGACAGGTACTATCTTTATGCGACATACGCACTATTTGAAAGGGGGAAGAGTGGCTTTTTTTCAAATATTTTGTAAAGAAAAATCCCATCCTCAATTTTTAGATCTAAATCCAGAAATGTAGATTGTTGTCCCCTTTGTTCACAATTCAATTCTAACCCTTTGGATCTATATAAGGTGTTTATTTTTTTCGAATTCGTTGTAATCGTTTATACATATAAGGTAATCTATAAATCTTCTACATCAATGAAAAGTATATGTGTTAAGTATATATCATTTTTATTTGTAATGGCATACACACACACACACACACACACACACACATATATATATATATATATATATATATATATATATATATATATATATATATATATATATTTATACTCGAGTCTATATAAAAACAGATTTGCCCCAAATAGTGCAACATCCAATCCCATTGGGATTCTTATTGTTTGGAGTAATATTTTATTTCCTATTTGAAAATAACATACTATACTTAGAAGCCTTATAAGTATTTTTAATATACCTTTAGATACACTAATTTTGCTATTTATTATTTTTACACCAGAAAGTTTTAGAGTTCGAAAAGTCTATATATTTACTTTTGCCAACTTCAATTCTTTTATAAGTTTTTCGAGAGGAATTTTAGTACATAGCGTACTAAAATCATAAGTAGTTCTAGATTTTGCTTTTCTTCAGAAATGTATTTTAACTAATTTTTCATAACTGGTTGTGGATTATTTACTACCCAAAATAAACTAATATTACTCTAGAGTTTTATTTTCTGGTGGGAACTATTTATTTTATTTATAAGTAATTTAAATTATTAAAATACAGATTTACTTAAAAGTTTAGTTATGTACGTCTTTGAACCTACAATAAGCTTAGCGCTAACTGGGATTCTTTGCATCTTAGGTAACCAATATATGAAGGAAGTTTGTGTTTGTTTCGTCTAACTTCTATCCTAATTTTCACTAATGATACTAATGTTCAGAATAATTAATATTAGTTATAGATATCTGAAACGTTACCTGTAATTCCTACCTCTATTAATAAACGTATATAATATTTTTTATATATAAAAATACTATATATCGTTTGCTGCTTTATCAATAGGAACTATTACAAACTTATCTTGAAGTATTTTTAGTTCCTCGAGTATTTCCGAATTTTTTTGGAGAGGATTTTTTTTCGATGGTGTTTTAATTGTTTTATATGTTTAACATTTTCATTTACGCATTCCAGTATGTTATATTTGCATGCATCACACGTAGACTGTGTTAATATAATAACACTTTCTAGTGCTATAGTTACTTCTTTAACGCATTTAGTGCAATTTAAGAATTGTTGCTCCTATAATTCGGAACTTAACTAAGGAGTTTTCTAAATTTAGAATTATTTACTATCTTTAAATCCCCTGTAATTACCAGAAAGTAAAGGAATTACATTCATATTCTGTATATATATATATATATATATCATCATCAGAAAGTAAAGGAATTACATTCATATTCTATGCTATGCTTGGCCTTTTGGTCAAGATCAAAGTGTAGTATCTGTTCCCTCAGTTACTAAACTTGACCCACCACCGGGCTTTCGGGCTAGGTTAAGGTGTTTTTTCTTACTAACTTTTGTTAGCAAGGACCGACCCCCTCCTTTGGGGAGTCAGGACCTAGAGGACCGACTCCACATTTGTGGGAGCTTGGACCCGGAAACCGATCCCCTCTTTTGGGAGACTGGAATCTCGGGACCAACACCACTATCGCTGGTAGTTGAGACCTGCTTTTTTCATTTGTTGTTTTTGCATGTTGTTTTTTCTTCGTTTCGGTCTCACTTCTCGAGACTGGGATGGTCTAATTTCTCAACACTTAATTGCCTGAGCAGCACTCTGACCTGCCAGGCCCAAACTTTGTCTATCTTCGCTGCTCTCCCAGTGGATCGAGCAGACAGGGTTCTCTTTCTCGCTTCCGTTGGGGTAAGTTAGTGGGTAGGGTGACGTGGGGTAGGGCGGGTGCTTCGTTTCTGCTCCCCTCTGTGGGCAGGGATGCCTATCCCCTCTCTCTCTTAATTGCGACGCGGCACTCTGACCCGCTAGCACCCACTGCGTCTTTCTTCTCTGCTCTCCCCCCTCGCGGGGGGATCTGAGCTGCTAACCCGACATCCCCGTGAGGGGAAGTCAAAAACTCTAATTTCTTCAAAGTCCGCTCCTCCCCCTCCTCCCCCTCCATTCCCCTGGGTTTTCTTTTCCCCCACTACACTTTGGTCCGCGCCAGCGGCCAGTGCAACCGCCACGAGGCCAGGCAGGAGGGGTACGTCACCCCAAATGCGCAGCATCTCAACTGCTAACGACTCCCTATGTGAGGGAGCTGATGCATCTCCCGGCGAGACGGCGCCAGGAAACAAGGTAGGGCCCCGGCGCGCGGCGACCTTGGAAGAAAGCGGGAGGGTAGGGCCGCAGCCCGCGGCGACCCCCCGAAAAGCACCTGCAACCGCTCCCCACGAGGGCAACCCAGCGGAAAAAGCTGCCGTTAAGTCACTAGCTGGGGAAAGTGCAGAACCCAGCCAACCAGCTGCACCCCAGGACGGCAGAACCAAGGGAGGAAGACCGGGGAACCCATCCCCCGCTCCCCCAAAGGGCGACTCCCCAACAGAAAAGGAGGAAAACAGCACCGCGGACCAAACCGAGGCGCTGGATGAAGACGTAATAGCCTCCATCTGCTCACTATTCGGCGGGGAAGACAGTGATTGGCCCCCCAACACTCCCCAAGAGGACCAAATACGAAAAAGGGGTGACTCTCCGGCCAGTGGTAACAAAAGCAAGCTGGAAGGAGAGACACCCTTGACAGTACCCACCAAGGCTCCAGCTGGGAACACGGCACCAGAAGGGGAGACACCTCCATCCCCTAAGGGGACAGCCACCCAGCAAAGGAAGAAAATAAGAAAGGGGAGCGGCCCGGAGAGCAAACCAAGCCAGGACGAAACAACGCCAAAAACACAATGGCCTACTTTGCCTGGTAACGGGCCAGCTCCGAAACCAAAAATGCCCATGACAATGGAGAGCCCCACAACACCAGCTACGCCCCCCCAACCCGAGTCCAGCTGACACCCACCAGGATGGAGGACCGGCATGGGGCCCCAAAGAGCAGCAAGGGAAGTTGACGCCCGAAGACTACAGAGCACTCTTCGACTCCACTTACAAGGAGTATACCCAGGGGAACAACATCCAACCCCTCCCGGGTCAAGTGGAAGTTCTGGAGAAAAGAGTGCTCTCGCTGATAACTTCAGACACCAAGACAAGGGGTCTGACGGGCGTCAACAAGGACACCATGATGAACGTGTTGCTGGAACAGAACATTCCCGCCAACTACATCTGTAGAAGGAGTTACGCACAGTGGGATGTTCTGCTCCCCACCTCCGAAGACGCAGTCAGGCTGTCCAGGACCTGCCATCAGAGCAGGAACATAAAGCTCCAACCCATCTATATGAACAAGAGGAGAGCAAATGTTTCTGCTCTAAACGTCCCCTGCTATATGGAGGCCAAACAACTGGGGGCTATCCTAAGCCAGTATGGAGACGTAGAGGAAGTCACCCCGGTCCGCGGATTAAGAAACATCATGACCGGGGACTACAAAGTACAGATGGTCCTGGACAAGGCTGGATTCTACGCCATCCCAGCCACACTCAAGTTCGGAGAGTGGACACTCTCCCTTATAGTGGAAGGGAGGAGGCCTCATTGCTGGCTGTGCACACAACAAGGGCATATGGCGAAGGACTGTCCAAAGAGGAATGGAGGGAAGAAGCCCACAAAAGCGGCGGGAACAAGCGTGACAACAAATCAAGCCGCTGCTCCCGCGCCGGCCGCAAATCCTCCAGAGGCACCGACAGGCTGGGTGACGGTCGTAAAGAAAGGCAAGATCAACAAACAGCCATCCTTGCAGACAGTCACCCAAGACCAAGAACAACCGAAGAGCGAGACAGAGAAAATGGACACACAGACACCCTCCTGCTCAAACAAGAGGAAACTACCAGAATCTGAGGAGGAGGCCGCGTCAGAGGCAGAGGAAGAGACAACAACAGTCTCTATGGCCCTGAGCGCAACAGAGATCAGGAGGGCCAGGAGGAGGAAAAGCCGCAAGACACGCGCAAACCCTCCTACCCCCACTGAGACTGAGAAGGACTCCCTCGCAACAACAACACAGGATGAGCCCCCTGTGATACCAACACCCCAGCAACCCGAACAACCTTCCCCCTCTCCTATAAAGGCCCCAAGAAACTCTTCCCGCCCCTCATCCCGTGACAGGAGCCAAAAAGAAGAAAACGAGCAGGCTACCCCCTCCCCAAGCGCTCAGCCTCCCCATCAACCAAAAGAGATCCCCTCCCCCACTCCCAAAGTCCGCACTGAACGGACCAAAAAGCTCCCCTTCCTGCCAGGATGCAGGATTTGTGAAACAGACCCTCTCCAACCGGCTCTGGACCTTAAAGGACAACAGAAGGTCCGGTACAATAAACTTAAAAACTTTGAAAAAGTCGGTGGAGACCTAGTAACAGACCCCACTAAATTCAAGGACGCTCCCTTGTTGACCACTTTCGTTAGGGTCAACAAGGACGCTAGGACTGGAGGAATGTGGGCAATGATTAGGGCAGCGAAGAATGCGATCCCAGGCCAGCAGCTGGTGGATAGGGACCATCCTTCACTGACCAACATTTTCTTTAAATGTGAGGGTAGAATCCCCATGTATGTACACCCATCGCTATACAGGGCACTCAAACTAACCTTCCCCCTGGACGTGGGGGGCGTGGCCAAGGATGGATCACCTTCATCGGATTTACTAACCGGCAGCCTTGGCCAGGCCTGCCATGTCCTCACTGCCCAGGATTTCAGACCCGTCTGTGACAGTGCTTGAGGTAAGTGATCATGTCTTTGAACTTGGCTACATTGAATGTGAGGGGCATCAGGTGTCGAAGCAAGGCCTCGCGCGTTGTGAGAGACTTGGTGTCCCTCAAGGTAGATATCGCCGCTATCCAGGAGACCCACTTTGTTTGTGACGGGGATTGTCAGGTGCTGGTAAACGATTACGATGTCTACTCAGCATATGGCAATACCTATAGTCGTGGAATCTCCTTGCTAGTGAGTCGCACCCTGTCAGCGTCGGTGAATGTTGTTCACGCAGGCGAGGACGGGCGGGCGCTTGTTGTTGATGTTGCTGTTAATTGTAGTGTTTTTCGGATTGTTGCTGTTTATGCTCCCAATGCTGCTGTAGAGAGGGCAACCTTTTTTCGACGGTTGGAGGGCTTCTTAGTGGATCCGGAACGGTTAGTTTTAATGGGGGATTGGAATGCAATCCTTGATCCCAAAATAGATAAGGTCGGGGGGACTAGCGGGTCGGCGTGGTGTGACAGCAGTCTGTCTGACCTGATGGCCTCGTGCGATCTCGTCGACAGATTTCGTCTGGATCATCCGGGGCGGGAGATGTGGACGTGGCATCCTGTAGTGCCTTCCCATCCAAGCACTTACTTGGATAGGATGTTAGTTAGAAGAGGCGATGTAGACTTCCTATCTTGCCCCACGTTCCACTTGCTAGGACACTCGGACCATAAACTTGTTATGACCCGTTTGAGCTTAAGTGCTAGGCCTAAACTGGCCGGATACTGGAAGTTCAACAGCACCTTGTTGGAGCTGGAGGACTACCGGTTGAAGGTCACTGAGCTAATTCAGCGGGCTTTAGTGGGGGCGGTTACAGGGAGTAAGTGGTGGGTTAGTCTCAAGGCCAAAATTAGGCGCTTCTCTGTCCAGTATAGCCAACGCCTCGCGATAGATAAGGCTAAGGCAAAGAAGCGTTTAGAGGATAAGCTGACCCGGGCGGTGGAGGGGGGAGACCCCCTAGAGTTAGCACTAGCTAAACAAGATCTCAACCGCTTGGCTAGCGAGCGGTATGAAGGTCAAGTAGTTAGGGCTAGGTTAAAGAAAGTTTCTAACGAGGCTGTGAATGTTGACGCTGTTGAGCGTAAGGCTGCTTTAAGGCGCGGTTCGGATGGGTACATTCGTAAAGTACATAACCTGGAAGGACACCCCTTAGTATCGACTCGGGAGATCTGCGAGGGGTTTCGGGAGCATCTATCGGTGCGCTTCACCCAACTACCCGGACTCAGGGTTGATGAGTTTGGCAGCTATTTGGCTGACTCGCCCCGCCTCACGGCGGCTCGGGCGGCTAGCTGTGATGGTCTTATTACTGAACATGAGGTCATTACTGCGTTGAAGCAGGTCGGCTATAACAAATCCCCGGGGCTTGATGGTCTACCCTACGAGTTTTACTTGAGGCTGTCGCCCATGTTGGTCCCTATTCTGAAGGATATGTTCAACCATTGGTTTGCCCAGGGTTCCATCCCTGGACAGGTGACCAAAGGTGTGATCACATTGCTGAGGAAAGGTCAACGGCATGGTGGGAGGGAAAACTTTGATGATTTTAGGCCCTTGACTCTGCTAAACACAGAGTTAAAGATTTTGGCAAAGATTCTTGCGAATCGCTTGCAGGTTGTCATCACTGACTTGATCGAACCGGACCAGACTTATGCTGTGAAGAGGAGATCGATTCAAGACAATTTGCACTTGATACGCTCGATCATAGAGGGGACAGAAGACGACGCCGAAGCCGCGCTGATCAGTTTGGATCAGTCCAAGGCATTCGATAGGGTCGACCATCGGTTCCTAGGATCTGTGCTAGAGGCCGCCGGATTTAATCCGGACTTCCGCAAGTGGATCTTTGTTCTGTATGACAGGCCGACGGTAGCGGTGCAGATCAACGGTAAGCTGTCGGAGTCATTCGCTGTCTCTCGGTCGGTGCGACAGGGTTGTCCGCTGTCGCCTCTGTTGTATGTCCTGGCGTTGGAACCCCTCCTTCGCAAGTTAAGGGACGAGGCGGCTACACCAGTCCTGCGCGGAATAGCTCTCCCTGGAGGCACACGAGCCAGGGTTTCCGCGTTCGCCGATGACGTCACCGTGTTCGTGTCTTGCCTCACGGACGTTCAAGCGGTGGTCGAGGCGCTCGCTCGATACGAAGAAGTAACAGGGGCCATCTTCAACCGTAGCAAGTCTGTTGGCCTGCGGTTGGGGGCCTGGACCGGGGTAAACTCGCTTCCAGGTATTTTCAGCTGGACCGATGGACCGGTCCGCATTCTCGGTGTCTGGTTTGGACCGGGACTTCAGCTGGAAAAGAATTGGTCGGAAGTACAGTCTAAGGTCAAATCGTCAGTAAAGACTTGGATTGGAAGGAAATTGTCCTTGAAGGGTCGGGCGGAGGCGTGTGCTACATACGTCTTTCCGCTCATCCTTTACCGTTTGTCTGTACTTCCTCTCCCTGCAGAACGACTAACCCGCTTACAAGGGCGCCTCGATTCACTTTTGTGGAACGAGGGTAAGCATTATGTCTGCAGAGAGGTCTGTGTTCAAAATCCGAGCGAGGGAGGCCTGGGTCAGCCCAGTCTTTTGTGTCATAGAAACGCCGAGAGATTGGCTTTCCTGAGTCGTTCGCTTGAAGGAGACGCTCCTTGGGTCCCTGTGGTTGAGAACTCGTTTCCCAATCTCAAACCCAACCCTTCGGTAGAAGGTCGTCGTAGACCGAAGGGGGAGTCCAAGTTCTTCTCCGAATGCCGAACCGCTCTTAGAGCTTTGCCGGGGACCATTGTCCTCGATCAGCCAAGGAAGAAACTGTATCGGGATTTAGTGGAGGGGACCGCGAAGGATCCACTTTGTAGGCGGATGGGATGGTCGATGGAGGTTGTCCGTTCTAAATGGCGTTGGGCGCCGGGACGGGAGGTTCTGAATAACTCGGAATTCTCCCTGACTTGGCGACTGGTCCGAAATGCGCTGCCCCTCTTCGACGTACTTTTCCGGTATAAAGAACATACCAGTCGCTTCTGTCCGTGCTGTGACGAACGCGAGCCCGAAACAATCGAGCACGCGTTTTTTAGTTGCAGCCGGATACAGCCCCTATTAAAGTATGTCGAGGGGGTAACAGCTCGCATCGATGCCGAGTGTCTGCTCGATCTCGACGTAGGAACTTTTGTGTACAACATGGAGCCGCCGTTCCCCAGGGAGGAAAGTTTGGTTTTCCTGGCGATCCTAGCAGTAGCGCGCATGACCATTTGGATCGCGCGCCTCAAGTTGGTCCACGAAGGGACATCTGTTCCTGATCGGGATCTGATCATTTACTTTAAACATTTGCTTAAAGTAAAGATCAGATGCGATTGGAAGAGGTTGCCTAGAGTGGAATTTGACAAGAGGTGGGTGCACAGCACTAGTTTGTGCATCCGTCGAGGAGCCAAGTTTCAATACGTGTTCCCTCCTTAGGCATGGCATGGGCGGTGCTGGGTCCTACGGAACCCATCCCGCCTAGGTTAGCATTATAAGTTCAGTAAAGTAACTCTTGACTGGTGGTACAAATGAGATCCTGTTCCTGATTTTATTTTTTGGTATTAGAGAACCTCTGAGTCTGCCCAACCCCCCCTGCTCCTCATCTTTATTTTCTGATGCCCCCGGTCATCCCCCTACTCAGAGGTCACCTTCCTACCCCCTCCATCCGTTGCTTTATTTTCTCCCACCTCCATTAAGGCGACTTCCCCAAACCCCAGTAGGGATGCTCTGCTTGTTTTCGGTTCCCCGGAAAACAGTGGGGGATCTAGCCACATAGAATAGTACAGGGGGGTCTTACTAACAACACATTAGTAGTTTTTTCCTTATTTTTGAAATGAACATTTTCATTAGTTTTTTCCCACTCCACGAACATTTTATGCCAATTAATTCAAGAACTCTTTCTAATGAAATCGAACTTTATTTTCTCACACATACACACACACAAAAAAAAAAAAAAAAAAATGCACACACAACACACAGAAATGAATATACAAATTGTACATAGTTAAATTTTACATTGAACGCTGGGGTTATTAGTTAGATTAGGATCCACAGAGTGATTGAGGTATTTTGGTAAATGTTGCCAGTCAAGAGTAAGACTTCAAAGTCTCATCTGTTACATAGTCAAAAAGACCCTGTACCCTCCCCCTCCCAATTTCTTGTAGGGCCTTGTGCCTAATTTTGTTGAATTGAATTTTTTGTACGTTTTTTATGTTCAATTTTTTCTTTCTCAATAAAATATATAAACAAGATCAAAGTGTAGTATCTGTTCTTCAGATGCTGCACTTCTATTTTTTGTTCTCTTTAGGTGGAGGAGAAATCCTTCACGGCTGAGACAATTTTTATTTTTGTACCTTTTCTCCACGTTAAAAAACGACCCTGGTGTCTAACTCTGTCCCGTGGGGAGGCATAGTAAATAGGTACATTCATATTCTATATATATATATATATCTATCTATATATATATATATATATATATATATATTCATATATATATATTCATATACATATATATACACATATTTAGACATATATATACACATATATATACATATACATATACATATATATACACATATACATACATATATATACATATACATATATACATATATATACATATATATATATAGATACATACACATTAATACATACATATACATATATATACATATACATATATATACATATACTCATACATACATATATGCATATATATGCATATATACATATACACATAAAACATATATATGCATATATATACAAATACATATATATACATATATTTATACATATATATATATACATATATATATGCGTATACATATATATATACATATACATTTATATATACATATATATACATATATACATATATATGTACATATACATGCACACATATACACATATACATATATATATACATATATATATATACATATATACATATATATACATATATATACATATATACATATATATACATATACATATACATATATACATATATATATATATATATATGATGAGTGCAACGTCTTGTCAGACGAGAGTAACTCCCTCAGTCACTAAAAGTCCATGCGCCCGAATATGACTTTTTAGCCCTGCCAGCGACTTGCACACCCTCAAGCAGACATGGCACTGAAAATGTTCATTGATTTGTGTGAAACTAACAACAACGGACTTGTATTATCGTGGGCTTTCATGTGATTAACAAAACCTCCCTTAGACAACAGAGCCCGATTACACACCTTACATATATAGACATCTCAATGGTGTGACGGCAATGTTTGGCATTTCCTACATGCTCTATTAAGCTTAGCTCGGTCTATTTTGGCTGCTTCATAGTGTTCTGCACCCCTGTATATCAGTGTCTTCCACTGCTTGCGATCATATGCTAGGGACTCCCAACTGTCAACAGGAATATGAAAGCTCACCAGACTTTCCTTGATGCTATCACGAAAACGTTTTTTGGGGTTTGTGCTGGGGTCTTTTTCGAAGAAAGAGCTCACCATAGAGCAATTGTTTTGGGAGTCTATAGTCTTCAAAGATGAGATGACCCGCCCAAGGCAACTGGTTCTTTAGCACAATGGTAGCAATACTGGTTGTTTTGGACTTTTTTAAAGACATATGTATCAAAGACAAAGCTATACAACTTTAAACCTCCCGAGAAATTATATATGTGACCGGTACAAGGTCCAAGCTGCAGATGCGTAGAGTAGGGATGGTACTAGACATGCTCGATGTACTGAAAGTTTAGTTGTCAGAGTTAGATCACTGTCAGACCAGACTCTATCTTGTAACCTTCCAAAAGCATCAGATGCCTTGCTGATTCTCTATCTTATTTCCTCATTAAGAGTGTCATCCTTACATGAGGCACACCCAAGGTAGACAAAATTGGTTACTTCAAGGCGCTTTCCACAGACGAAGATATCAGGTTCCACATATAGATCCACGGGAGCGAGAGTGTACATGACTTTAGTTTTCTTAATACTAACTGCTAGTCCGAAGCAGACACAAGCATTTGTAAAGATATCCATCACTAGTTGCATATCTACTGGGGGGGGGGGTGTTACCAGGTCAGCATCATCAGCATACACCAGTTCTCTACCAAGTCCATCACTAACAAATGTTTTGGCTTGGAATCTTCTGAGGTTGAACACCTTTCCAGTCGTTAGGAATCTAATATAAACACCCACATCACAATCGTGGAAACCATACCAGAGTACAGCAGTCAACTAGAGCGAAAAAAATGTTGGTGCAGCTATATTACCCTGCTTCACACCATTATCAATGGGGAATTCTTCCGAAAGCTGACCATTGAAGTTGACACGACCTTTCATACTATGATGAAGTTGCTTGAACTTGTCTGTAAAAGCAGGTGTACAACCAAATTTTTCCAGCACTTTCTAGAGAGCTTCACGGTTGACGGTGCCAAATGCTTTGGTTAAGTTCACAACACCTGGCAAAGAGGCATACGCTGTTTAATACATTTCTCCAAGAGCTGTCTAGCAGAAAACACCATATCCACAGTTCCTCGTCCACCTCTAAAACCAGACCGGAATTCACGAAGGATATCAGGACATACATACTTTTCCAATCGGTTTAGTAAGAGTCATGCATATACCTTTCCAACCGCACTCAGCAGCGAGATACCTCGATAATTTCTACAATTAGACCTTGTACCCTTACATTTGTACAACAAACCAAGATTGCATCTACCCAATCTTGGGAAACCGGGTCACCCTGTCATACTGAATGTATCCAGGAGTGGACCACACAATGTACATCGACACCATCATGTATCAGCAGCTCAACAGGGATGGCACCCAGCCCAGGGGCTTTGTTCGAGTTCATCTGTTTTATGCAGTCCACTGTTTCCGCAATAGTCGGTTCACCATCAAGTTCCGGAGAAAAGGAATTGCAGCAACATCGACATTGGATTGTTATGAAAAAGATCATGAAAGTGTACATGCCATCGATGCATAATATCATCTGAGGTTTTCAGCAAAGTTTTCCCGTCCTTCGTCAGGAGTGGTGTAGTTGAAGAGGATTTCGGACCATACGCCTGATGAAGCAGAGTGTAGAATGTCTTGACATCTCTATGATCGTAGGCAGTCTGTATCTCCCTGGAGAAGTCAGACCACCGTTTGTTTTCATTTGGCGCACACAATACTGAACCGAACTCCGCACAGAAGAAAAGTGGGCAGCGAGAGCTGGCGTGTTCAGAGGTGAAGAGTTGAGAAGTTTTAAATAAGCTTTCCGCTTTCTATCAATTTGAGGCTTAATTTGATTAAAATTTCCAGCAATCCAATCTCTATGTCTTGGAACCTTAAATTCAAGAGCTTCAACACCATTTTTGGTATATTGTATCTCTTAGTGTCTCCAAATCACAATCTGAGAAATCTGCCTGGTTGAAAGCAGATTTCAAGGAACTTTGTGCGACTGAATCCTTCAATTTGGAAACATCAATACGTTTAGCACTTTGACACAATTGAAACGGCTTTTTCTAACATCCCCAGGTCTACACGGTATGTAATCAAGCAAATGACCATGTTTAGATTAGGGATGGAACCAGGTCCCCTTGTTTTTCTGGTGGGAAAATTGTTGGTGATAACAAGATTTAGTTCACTGCAGAGATGGAGAAGCAGCATACCATTTGAATTGACTCTACCAATGCTATATGGACCAAATGGAGACCAAGTCTCATTGTCTGACCCTACCCGTGCATCGAAGTCACCAAGAACCACCAAACTCTCAGTACTTGGCAAAGCGGTGATAACAGATCAAAACGTATGATAAAAGGAAGTAATATCGTATCCAGGCAAAGTAAGAGTCGGCGCATGAACAGAAAGGACATTCATATAACGATCAGCAGCAAGGTGCATTCTCAATGTCATTGCACGGTTATTTATGCCTACTAGCTGTTCGATCCTGTCAATAAAGGAGTTCTTAACTGCAAAACTAACACCAGCCTCACGCCTCTCCTTTTCAGCTCTACCACCCAAGAAGATCGTGTAGCCCGACTCGCCATCAACCAGTTGATCCTCACCTGCAAAACGCGTCTCAGAGAGTGCAGCTTTGTCTATATTGTATCTTTGCAATTCTATAGTCAAAATTGCAGTCTTCCGTTCTAGTCTTTTACCATTACCAATAACTGTTCTCACATTCCAGCAAAAGAGCTGGATTGGGTGTCGTTTAGCAAATTATCATCTGTTCCTGTAAATATGGGCAGCCATCGTCAATAGAACATTTTTCTTCTTTTTTTTTCGACAAATGCCTGAGGAAGTATCTATACAAAGATGTTATTCCAGAGATTTAGCTTTGTACGACAGCTAGTCTCTCTCGGTTGAAAAGGTTGATATCCAGCAACACGCAAGAGCAAGATAGCCAGCCACAAATCAAACTGCAGACCAGCTTAATGCGGGTACTGGTCTTCCGCTTTATGTTTTTAGACAAAAGTTTGCTTCTCCTAGAGATGCTGCCTTCACCTAGGCTTTCTGGAGCCCTCCCAACCCCAGATAAAACAATGCCATCGAATGCAACATGTAAAACAGAGCAGCCATGAATCTTGGTGTTTTTTTTAAATTAAGAGCAGCGTTTAAAAACGGTATATTTCCTCAATGGTCAGGACGATAGTGATGATGTTTACAATTCAATGAATACACACGATAATAAAAATGAAAACAAATCCAACGCATGCAATACGTAAAATAAAGCGGTCATGAATCTCGATGCTTTTTTGTTTTTTATATATACATGCATATATGTATACATATACATATATACATATATATATACATATATACATATACATATATATACATATATACATATATATGCATATGCATACATATACATATATAAACATATACACACATATACATATATATACATATATATACATATATATAGATACATATATACATATATATACATATATATATATATACACATGTACATATATACATATATACATATGCATATATATACATATATATATACATATATATACATACATAAAAAATACATATTTACATATTTATACACGTATATATACATACATATACATACATATATATACATACATATATACTCATATATACATACATATATACATACATATGCTGTGTAGGTAAATAATAATATAGATTTATATATATATACTGGAATACATATATTTACATATATATGCATACACATATACGTATATATATATACATGCATATATACACACATACACATTCATATATATATACATATATATGCATACATATATATACATATGTATGCATACATATACGTATAAATACATATATATACGTACAAATACATATATATATACATATATATACATCTATATATACAAATATATATACATACCTATATATACATAAATACATATATACATATATATACATATATATATGTATGCATATATATACATATATATATGTATGCATATATATATATATACTTATATACATATATACATATATATATACATATATATACATATATATACATATATGCATACACATATATATGCATATATATACACATACATATGCATACATATATATAGATATATATATATGTTTACATTTATACATATATATATATATATATACATATATACATACATATACATATATATACACATATATATGAACGATGTATATATACGCATACATATATATGTATATATATATACATATATATATGCATATATATACACACATATATATACATGCATATATATATATATATATATACATATATATATATATATATATATATATATATATATATATATATATATATATGCAGTACGTTCTTAACAGATTTATTTTGTCGGACAGAAAAACCGAACTTCATATAGCAATTAGAAGTAATTAGTAATTCAAGCGCTTTATCAAGAAACAATTTAAAGAATAAGACAATATTTGAAAGCATATAGATATTTGCTTTTTGCTCACTGTTTTTATTTTATGTAAAAAAAGTTTTTTTTTTTTAATTTTGTATTGCATTAGTTTGTTAAAAATGTATAATTCATTTTCCTATTTTTCCAGTTAGTGAATATGCTTATTGGATTTGATTAGTGTAGAACTTTGGCATTCTATTAGTATCTATAAACGATTGACTATAAATTAGTTTATTTTGATGGAAGACGTGCTTTATATGTTGTTCCAAAGTAATCTGCTAACAAGATTAATCCTTTGATTAAATGCATTTTTCTCTATTCATATAAATTCAGAATGGCTATCGTAGTGCAATTGTAGATTTCATTTAACTGAATATTTATGGACAAAAACAGGTTCGCTTTTCATAAGATTAGGATAAAATTGCCCCCACGGTAATTGTATGCTCCTGTGAGTCTAGATAACATTTACTTTTATATGTTCCAAACATGTTTTTTTGTTTTCGTTGTAACCTTCGTTTTTGGTGAGAGAGTGTCACCTCGTATTCTATTTCAACAGCTGTGAACTTGATAAATTGCTTGAAATAGAATCGTGATTTTAAAGGTATAACTCAATTTTTGTCTTTAGGTATATGAGCTTGATTAAACTCTTAATGACAAGGCCGTTTGAAGAATGCTGAAAGAGATTAGCTTGGGGTGGGTTTCGCCAACTACTTGCACTACCCTTTTGGATAGAGTTGGTTGTAATTGCCGTTGGGATGTGCAACGGCAATAGACATTTGTAATGCATCATGTTAATTAGAGTTTGGTAATTACTTGGGAAAAAAGTATCTTCATGTGAGTTTTAAGCCTGTAACATAATTGATCATTCTGTCATTGTTAGTGCACGGTTATTTTTATCAATCTATCATCGTTGGTATACAGTTAATTTGTTAGACAACGTTAAACGTCCGACTATCTTAATAAGTATGAAAACTTTAATCTTCTGAAGTAAACTTTCCCATGGTTATTCTTAGCATGTCTGTATTTAGTGCGTAAAAAATCGATTCAATTCAAAATGTCTGCGTACAATTGCAAACAAGAAAATGAGCTGAAAATTTATGTGCAATTCGGTAATAGGAATTAAATTATAATATATTAAAAAAGGTCTAGTGTACCAATTTGAACTTCTTAAGAAATTGTTGACTAATACCTAGATACATATTGTGAGTAGATTTTTAGAGAAATCTGCTTAGGGTTTTAGTTTTACTGAAATGTTGTTGAAGAGATTCAGTTTCCTCTTATGTTTTTTTTAAAGAACACATTTAATTGAGATTATAAAAATGTGAGAAAGATATACTGGGAACTATCATTAACATTAAAAAAGAAGTACAAAAACATAAGTGTAATATATATATATATATATATATATATATATATAAATATATATATATATATATATATATATATATATATATATATTTAAATAAAATGGGTTAAGAAATTCCAACGAAAGAGATATGTATATTTAAATAAAGGGGTAGTCACCAACAATGTGTATTTTTTAACATTATTTTATTATTCCGTGTCTTCGTTTTTCATTGAGAATTATGTTTGCATCATTGTAATAATGTTTTTAAGTCATTGAAATCGTTTTTACGCGCGTTTCAGACGTTCTGTGAAGCGTCCTCGTCAGAAATTATGTTCAAATGTGTTGGAGATGTAAAAATGGCAACTTTCGTAGTTCATTTGAAGTGTTTCCAAGGGGTGGAGGGTTGTAAGTATTTATTATTCATTGACATGTTCAATTTTTATTGCTCTTTTATTGGGCTTGTCCAGGCCGCTGACCTGGTTGTAGTCACTCTCTCTTTCTGGTAGTGTATTTTTTGTTTTCTTTTAAGTTGGGGTAGGGTGTGTGTGTTTGTGTGTGTGCGTATGTGTGCGTGTGTATGTGTTTGCTTTTATTTGTTTGAGAATGTATATACTGTTTTATAGTATTATGAGGTTATATTCTTCTTTAGGAAGGTGACTGAGATCCGAGGTCGTTACTAATGTGTATGTGTGAGGAGGGGGGCCAGCTCTTCTGAAATAAGTGTAGGGGTGCTTTCATTCTATTTTGATATTTATTTTTTTGGATTCTTAGATTTTAGTATTGTGATTTTTCGTTTTAGTCTTTTCGGGTATTTCTTATATTATGTTTGTTTAGAAAAAAGGGGTGTATTTAAAATATGTATAGGGGATTTTTTAATGTTTCTATTTATTTGTCTCCCCATGTGGGTATGGCCAGACCCAGGATCGGTTCCTAGTGTGGTGGAGATTTTGTTCCCCAGAGAGGGTAGCAATTGGAAGGGGTATAGATATTGGAGGGGGATGATAGAAGGGATGATAGTTGTTTCAGTCATGAGGGGGTTCTCCTCCACTGACTGAGGAGGGAGCGAGGTGTTGGAACAGATATTATACTATGGTTCTAGGTGTTTCCTAGTATTGTTGGTTTCGAGATTAAGTAGGGTGGGTATTGTCCAGTGTGTTGTATTAGAGATAGGGGTGTTATGTCTGTGTGTGGTTGTATGCGTGCACGTGTGTGTGTTTTAATGTGTCGGTTCTGATTTATGTGTGGGTGTGTATATATATATGTGTATGGATGTGCATGCGAGTGTACCTTGCATTTCATGTTTTTGTGTGATGATATTAGGCTCTGTTCAGTTCAGGAGTAAATCTGGTGATGAAGTTTTTTTTCTTGTGTAAGTAAATTAAAATACTTGTCTGTTCTAAACAAACATAATATAAGGAATACCCGAAAAGACTAAAACAAAAAATCGCAATACTAAAATCCAAGAATCCAAAAAATAAATATCAAAATAGAATGAAAGCACCCCTACCCTTATTTAAGAAGAGCTGCCCCCCTCCTCACACATACACATTAGTAACGACCTCGGATCACAGTCACCTTCCTAAGGAAGAAAATAACCTGCGCATAATATGCGCAGAAACAAGTTCACCTATTTCGTAATTTGTATAAATAGTAAATTATATCGCTTGCTTAAAATGTTATTTGCTCTATATGAGAAAAGTGTGTTTCAAAGAAAAAGATTGTTTGGTCACTTGGATAGTAGAAAAAGAGCGTGTACCTATAACAATGTTGTCGTCTGTTGAAATATGACAGGTTTCCCTATAACTTATCAACCAGATGACCTATTTATATCTTAATATTTGTTATTTTAACGATGACAATGCAAGCTAGATGAACATTCTCGATAAAAATTGTACATTCTCTGTATTACACAAATGAAAATAGTTTATCAGCTACACGGCAAATGTTCAATAATGCTTAGAATTGCTAAGCTTCGTCGAACATCTAGGAACTATGTACAGTCTTACTAATATGCTTCTGGAGAACAGCTTTAATCTTGATATATTATCTAATCGCTGCTATAAAAATTTGCGTTACGGATCGCACACTATATAAGTCAATGAATTGTGTATTGTTCTGTTATATAAGTGTATATAATGTTGTCAGGAAATAATGAACTTTTAATTATGATCGATTTCATTGCATTAAAGGATGTGCTTACTATAGTAGATAATACATTTATAGGAATCCACATTATTACGTTTTTGAATTTTTGAGGTGAGGATTAATTGTCTGTACTATTTGGATTCATCCGTCTACTGTTCTCATCTTGGGTGCGATTTTCACAGTGTTTCGGTCGATTTTATCTCCGACCTACTTCAAGTACTGAGTAATTCGCAACTGTATTTTTTTCAATCGCTTCACTAGATGTTTTACCTACTCAGGAATAAAACGGCGTCTACACCCCTCTAAAAAACTGAGATACAACTGCGTAAAACCACGTTTTCTATACACTCTCCGAGTCAAGAGGGTATTGGGAGGGAGGAAAATAAATAAGTTTCAAACTAAGAATTATGAGCACTAAAGAAAAACTCAGGTCATAAAACGCATAAAAGGACAAACGCATTTTTAAAAAATGTACATCTTTTTTTTTTCATTTCGCCTATTTTTATATGCACTATTAAACCTGCAATAACTTTGTATTTTACTCTTAATTATCATTACTCGGGAATTGTTTTAAGTTCAAATGTGTATTGTTTTGAAATAATCTGTAAATCTACTTCACTCCAAATTATTTAAATCTTTGAAATAGGATAATACAGCTCTATATTCAAACAAAAGTTTACATATTTTAATATAAGAGGGATAGCAGCTGGAGAAGGAAGTAATATTTTCAGCCCAACGAAGTCACTTACACAGGAAAATACAACATGTTAAAAAATGTCATCAAAATATTAGGCGATTAATCAACATTTTTTGGATAAACTTGTTTTGATTGTTTGATGTAAAACTTTAAATTCTAACTATACGAGAGCATTACCGCTATACAGTTAAACCCTTTCCTGCTCAACTGGTATTGTGTACACGCTATTCAAGGCTCTTACGTAAATAAAATTACCAACAAGTTAAAACATCAATGTAAGAATTTAATATACTGTATTAAATGTATATCTAGATGTGTACAAAACGAAATAGGTCGCAGAAAATACTTACATCTTGTTCGTATTCATCTATAATTGCTTTGGAAGAAACGAACAATTTCTCCTTTATCACCCTAATATTAATTGGCCTGTGAAGTAAATGCTTAGACTAAACAATACTTGGAATTAAAAAACCAAACCAATTCTTAAATCACTCAATGCAGGCTGAATCGAATATCTAATAATATTATTTGCATTAAGTTCGATATAGGATTAAAAGGTTGATCTCTCCAAAGTACGTATACCTGTTCTTACATATGCTATAATTATTTGTTTAATTTGATCATGTCATCTTCAAGTAAGACGACACAAATTATTGCGAATCTTATTTTCCTGTTAAATGGAATCTTGTATGTATGGTTAACGTTTTAAAAAATATATCCTGAAATTAACTTATACATGCACGTGTCTCCTTCTGCTCATTGCTGAAGTAATCCCGTGAATGTCCACAAATTGCGCAATAGTAAACATTTCTCAGAGAATTGGGTGAATTTAACAAAGCGAGTATATTGTTAATGCCCTAATAATCATATATAATTGCATATATCATACACTGGACAAGACTATTGAAGCGATTACGGCAGGTCTTGATATGTCTAATGCGTTGAAAATGCTGTCATGAAGCTCCTCACATGAATATATATTGGTACCGTAATAATGGAAAATTATTTTTATTACCAAATAATTTCTTACTATAGAGAATACCTAAGTTCTCGAATGTAAGACGCCTAACCATGATAATATAACTTGTGTACTCTAGGGTTAAATCTTTTTTCATTATTATAGCTAGTTTTCATAAAATGGATTTTTAAATATTACTTCATTTATGAAGAACACGTTTGCCAACGACACTACGTTATATTTAAGACATGTGGACAATGCAAACACAAATATCTAATAGTAAATAGATAATTGCTTAGTAAATAAATTTGCTGTATTGGAATATAAATGTATGCTAACGATTAAAGCTAATATGTGACTCTGCGTGTGTAGGAATAATATAACCCATACGTATTGCGGGTTATTTTGTTATTATATATAAGAACTGATACTGATCTAAATAATGAATTACATATTGCGAAAATTATATATATATATATATATATATATATATAGATATATTCAATTTATATATATATAAGTGTTTTATATATATAAGTGGTATATATATAATTGGTATATATACATATATATATATATATATATATATAATATGAAACGGATTGAACAATTGTGCCTAACGTATAATAAATAACTATTTTCGACGAACGTATAACTACTTTTTTGACATGTAATTTAAAAAGTGAACATTAAATCTGTTTATTTATAGACGTATACGGTTGAGCTATAAATATAAGCTAGTGTTGAAAAACAGTTTTTTTAATAAAAATGTATATTTGAAATATAATATGTATATGTGAACATATACTGTAATTTATGTATGCATATAGTATTATATATGTAATAACCGGCATATATATGTGTATATACATGTGTATATAAATATATACCTGCATATATATATATATATATATGCATATAGAAAGAGAAGTAGACAGAGGTAGAGAGAGAGAGAGAGAGATCCACAGATAGATATAATCAGGTTGTTACTTTTATATATGTTATATATCTCTACATCTCTTGTCAAGAGAAATAATTAAAAAAAAAGCGGTCGATTTTTACAACCTTAGAGAAATATAATCGACCTGACTAAGGTATCGCGGTTTTTACAGTATTTATTGAAATTTACAATATTCTCAGTATATTTTTATTCGCTATCTCTACTCGGTACCACAGGTGCATTAATATACACCAACGCGCACACACACACATAAAAATAAACCTAGCATTAAAAGTAAGGCAGATGAATCTTTTGGTTTTCCTTTTTTTGAAATCAGTTCCTGATTTCAAAAAAAAAAAAAAAAAAAAAAAAAAAAAAGGAAAACCAAAAGATTCATCTGCCTTACTTTTAATGCTAGGTTTATTTTTGGTGTCTTTTCAATTCAATAAAAATCCTCCTAAATTTGCTGATGAGGAGACCGTGCTTACCAAAAAAACTATGTATAATTATTCTACGTGACTTCATGTATACCACAAATAAAAAGCACGGATTTCCGAAACGATCGTACAGATAATTGACTTTGTTGTTGTTCCTTCTTATGAAACTGATTTTTAATTTAATTAAATTTTGATTTTTAAATTTTAAAAATTTTAAAACTTTTAAATTATAAATCACATTACTTAATATTGAATTAGCTCTAGGACATTTAACTATCGAGCTTATTATATATCTAAATTACAACGAGCATTTCCTGTATTTTAATTAAACTAGTAATTTCACTATTACATTAAAATACACTTAGCTCTTTAGACTATTATTCTAATCTCCTTTAAATATATATATATATATATATATATATATATATATATATATATATATATATATATATATATATAATGAAATGAGAATTGTTTAAGTGCAATCATATTATTAGCTGATCCAGCTCTAAATAAGGTAATAATATAAGTAAATCGATATGTTTCGCGTTTAGATTAAGGACTAATCCATGAAACATTGTGAAAAATGATTTATATAAATCTTTTACTCAACTAATATTCTAATTAATCACAAATGTATTACTTATCTTGTTTCTCCGTTTAATATCCGCAGACCTTTAGTATTAGAAAATGCATTAAATTCATTTTTCTGTTTGCATTTGTTTAAATATTTACACCAAATATATCTTATTTATTAATTTTAGCTATATTTGTATTATGTTAGATAATTGTATATACAGAATTGTGTAATCAGAATACATAATGATTTATATTCTTGTTTGCGATTCTGAAAGTGAAATTCCATTATATTTATGAAAGATGACAGCTGTTATGTTAGTTGAAGATGCATGCCCCAGCTGAGATTCAATCTATTCCCCCCACGTCAAACTTTCACAAGAAATACTCGTCTACTTGAAAACCTTATCAATAATTCCCCCACTCTATATCTGTGCTTAAACCTAAACATAGATTCCATAAACAACGCTGCTTTCTTAGAACTAAACGTCTGTTGAACTGTCTTATGTTTATTGCTTTTAATCTAACTACAATATGGGTGTCTACAAGTCGAACGTAAACAAGTTTTTTTAATCAGGCGTTCCACTTAAGTTAACACATTTACCGAATTCACATTACTATCGATTACTATATTTTCCAATTGACTACTGTACACACTTCAACCCTTATCCTCGAGTTGCCTTGATAATTAGTGATGCCTATATAAAAACAACTTCCGTATCTGGATACATATACCAAGAATCACATCAAACACGTTGATTGATATTCCATATTGATTGAAGTTCCATATCGGCACGATAATCGAATCTCAGATGAATAAACTGGTAATTTATATTTTATCAAATTTCAAAGATTATTATATTAATATTTTTTAACATATTGATAAGAAAAAAAGTTAGTGCATTTAACGCTAGTGTATTTTCTTGGAATTAGTAAGAAAAAAAAAAGTTTGCTTACGACGATTTAAAAGATGAATGTCCGTTCCATTATGAATAGTGTGGCAGTTACATTTCTACAAGCGGAGATGACCAAACCTATTCACATCGCAGGTTTTGTGATCCTATTACTTGCTTTTCTTTGTAATTCTTCTACATTCGTAGATGATGATGATAAATTTATTCCATTTATTTCCTATATATAAACGAAGTGAATCACTTAGCGGTTTGTCTCATGTGTATACAATCTCCGGTGGTTTAAACACACTTATTCCATTTTACACGTTATATCAGTGGTTCAAGGAATTGTTTTATCCTGGTATAGTTGTATCCTTACTTGGTAAATTAAACGTAGGGACAAAACATGAAAAATATTAAACTGTGCGAAAGTGATATACATCGATGTACGTATACATAAGTATATGTATATATGTAAATAGAAAGATATAGATATAAGTATATATATATATATGTTTATACACACACACACACACACACACACACATATATATATATATATATATATATATATATATATATACTCCTATGAATTCGTTTTTCTTTTGTGTGTATGAATATTCACATTTAACAACCGCTTTTCTATTTATTTAAACAAAAATACAATTTTAGTATATATGGGCTCTGGAATTGCATTAACTAGCAAAAGATCTAGCTAATTTTCATATTCTTTATACATTCATTTTAATTAATTCCCTATTAGTTGCTTCGGTTTTCTAATGGGATAATCATATTTAGTTTACTATTACGGGTAATTATATTCACGCAGATATTGTAAGTGATTTTTACTTGCATAATATTTACGTAAAAAGTTATAGTAACACGAAAGTGTTTCCATATATATTTAGGTATACGTATATATTTTTGTTTAACACATTTTTCCTACCAACTCCCTCTTAAGGTTATTGGTCTACAGACATGAAACTTCATATATAAGCTATTTAATCCATGCAAAACTTTATATTTGTGTTTTATCCCGGAAAAATCGGTGCAAAAGTGTGAACATTTTAACAAAATGCAATTTGCCAGGTGAAGATCGAACGCCGGCATTACAAATGCAAAACTTAGTAGTTATTGATCCATGTTTTAATTTTGAATCTTACAGTAAAAATGTTTTCATAGCCAAATCATTGACGACAGAGACAAGATAAATCGCGGGCTGAACGTTTTGGTTTCGATTCTACGTGGTTGCGCACGTGTCTTTTTTGTAATACTTTTTAAATCATTACTATATAATGCATATATTCTATCTCTCTATCTCTCTCTATATCTATCTATCTATCTATATATATATATATATATATATATATGTATATATATATAAAAGTGAAAATGGATGTCTGTCTTTTCTCTATGAGAGTTAAGTGAGACTATTATACTGTAAGGCATTATTTTACATATTCACACTTTATATATATATATATATATATATATATATATATATATATATATATATATATATATATATATATATATATATATATATATATGCAAAAAAAACCTCATGGAGAGTACATAAAGAGCAACGTTATACATATGTCAAGAGAGAAGAGAGAGAGAGATAGAGAGAGAGAGAGAGAAAGAGAGAGAGTTTAGCCGCGAAGGTGGTTCCCTCCTAATGAAGTATGAGATGGCTTCGTAGTTAGGTTCGAATCTTCTGACCATTTATAATCTTGCCAGCCTGCACTGATGACTCCCGAAAAAATAAAATACTAGTTTCTGTAGGTATTAAAATTATTATAGTAATAATTATGTCATCATCTTTAAGAAACGCGGCGTTTATTTTTGAGCACATTAAAGTCGAAATACAGAGTCGGTCACGTAAGCCTGCATGCGAAGATCATAATGTTATAATCATTAGATTAATATAGCACGATTTTACGACATTGAAAAAGTAACTGCAAAAATTTACACAATGTATCTCACGGCTGAGATATGCCATAAGGGTATTTCAGAGATTGGTCCGTGTCCGGGTTCGAATCCCCCGACGTCTTGTAATCATTTCTGCATACATAATACTCGAAAGGATTAAACACTAATGTATGTAGGTATTATTAATTATTTTTGTAATCTCTCTCTGTCTCTCTCTCTCTCTCTCTCTCGCTATATATATATATATATACATATATGTATATATATATATATATATATATATATATATATATATATATATATATATATATATATATATAAGAAGACAAGAAGACAACATGAAATGAAACTCATTCTGAGAATTAACTCCCATATCTTCGGTCTCAATAAAGATTTGGGACCGCTAAATGAGCACTCTTTTCATAAAAAAATAGAAACCTACCAAAGACATTTCCCCCACAGGAAACATCGCAGAGTGAGTATACACGGTGGAAGAACGGCTAGAACTAGAAGTTACTTTTTGTTTACGTAAGTTTTTTTTACTTCATTTTATATTATTTTTTTCAGATTCCACACATTTTAATTTCCGACATATATTTAAGTCCATTTTCTAAGCACGCATACGCGCG
The DNA here is from genome assembly GCF_053919585.1 of Euprymna scolopes. NCBI lineage: Eukaryota > Metazoa > Mollusca > Cephalopoda > Sepiida > Sepiolidae > Euprymna > Euprymna scolopes. The sequence continues at coordinate 57,208,431 of NC_136503.1, read as the reverse complement.
CACACTAATGCACAGGCGTAGACAAGAGTGGACCCTCCATCCCGCCATACAAATCCTATATATTATAATATCCCTCTATGAATATATACAGGATTAGGTTTATTATTATTATTATCATTATTATTATTATTATTAGTAGTAGTAGTAGTAGTATATGGGGAGACAAATAAATAGAAACATTAAAAAATCCCCTATACATATTTTAAATACACCCCTTTTTTCTAAACAAACATAATATAAGGAATACCCGAAAAGACTAAAACAAAAAATCGCAATACTAAAATCCAAGAATCCAAAAAATAAATATCAAAATAGAATGAAAGCACCCCTACCCTTATTTCAGAAGAGCTGCCCCCCTCCTCACACATACACATTAGTAACGACCTCGGATCACAGTCACCTTCCTAAGGAAGAAAATAACCTGCGCATAATATGCGCAGAAACAAGTTCACCTATTTCGTAATTTGTATAAATAGTAAATTATATCGCTTGCTTAAAATGTTATTTGCCCTATATGAGAGAAGTGTGTTTCCAAGCAAAATATTGTTTGGTCACTTGGATAGTAGAAAAAGAGCGTGTACCTGTAACAATGTTGTCGTCTGTTGAAATATGACAGGTTTCCCTATAACTTATCAACCAGATGACCTATTTATATCTTAATACTTGTTATTTTAACGATGACAATGCAAGCTAGATGAACATTCTCGATGAAAATTGTACATTTTCCGTATTACACAAATGAAAATAGTTTATCAGCTACACGGCAAATGTTCAATAATGCTTAGAATTGCTTAGCTTCGTCGAACATCTAGGAACTATGTACAGTCTTACTAATATGCTTCTGGAGAACAGCTTTAATCTTGATATATTATCTAATCGCTGCTATAAAAATTTGCGTTACGGATCGCACACTATATAAGTCAATGAACTGTGTATTGTTCTGTTATATAAGCGTATATAATGTTGTCAGGAAATAATGAACTTTTAATTATGATCGATTTCATTGCATTAAAGGATGTGCTTACTATAGTAGATAATACATTTATAGGAATCCACATTATTACGTTTTTGAATTTTTGAGGTGAGGATTAATTGTCTGTACTATTTGGATTCATCCGTCTACTGTTCTTATCTTGAGTGCGATTTTCACAGCGTTTCGGTCGATTTTATCTCCGACCTACTTCAAGTACTGAGTAATTCGCAACTGTATTTTTTTCAATCGCTTCACTAGATGTTTTACCTACTGAGGGATAAAACGGCGTCTACACCCCCCTAAAAAAACTGAGATACAACTGCGTAATACCACGTTTTCTATACACTCTCCGAGTCAAGAGGGTATTGGGAGGGAGGAAAATAAATAAGTTTCAAACTAAGAATTATGAGCACTAAAGAAAAACTCAGGTCATAAAACGCATGAAAGGACAAACGCATTTTTAAAAAATGTACATCTCTTTTTTTTCATTTCGCCTATTTTTATATGTACTATTAAACTTGCAATAACTTTGTATTTTACTCTTAATTATCATTACTCGGGCATTGTTTTAAGTTCAAATGTGTATTGTTTGGAAATAATCTGTAAATCTACTTCACTCCAAATTATTTAAATCTTTGAAATAGGATAATACACCTCTATATTCAAACAAAAGTTTACATATTTTAATATAAGAGGGATATCAGCTGGAGAAGGAAGTAATATTTTCAGCCCAACGAAGTCACTTACACAGGAAAATACAAAACGTTAAAAAATATCATCAAAATATTAGGCGATTAATCAACATTTTTTGGATAAACTTGCTTTGATTGTTTGATGTAAAACTTTAAATTCTAACTATACGAGAGCATTACCGCTATACAGTTAAACCCTTTCCTGTTCAACTGGTATTGTGTACACGCTATTCAAGGCTCTTACGTAAATAAAATTACCAACAAGTTAAAACATCAATGTAAGAATTTAATATACGGTATTAAATGTATATCTAGATGTGTACAAAACGAAATAGGTCGCAGAAAATACTTACATCTTGTTCGTATTCATCTATAATTGCTTTGGAAGAAACGAACAATTTCTCCTTTATCACCCTAATATTAATTGGCTTGTGAAGTAAATGCTTAGACTAAACAATACTTGGAATTAAAAAACGAAACCAATTCTTAAATCACTCAATGCAGGCTGAATCGAATATCTAATAATATTATTTGCATTAAGTTCGATATAGTATTAAAAGGTTGATCTCTCCAAAGTACGTATACCTGTTCTTACACTTGCTATAATTATTTGTTTAATTTGATCATGTCATCTTCAAGTAAGACGACACAGATTATTGCAAATCTTATTTTCCTGTTAAATGGAATCTTGTATGTATGGTTAACGTTTTAAAAAAATATATCCTGAAATTAACTTATAAATGCACGTGTCTCCTTCTGCTCATTGCTGAAGTAATCCCGTGAATGTCCACAAATTGCGCAATAGTAAACATTTCTCAGAGAATTGGGTGAATTTAACAAAGCGATTATATTGTTAATGCCCTAATAATCATATATAATTGCATACATCATACACTGGACAAGACTATTGAAGCGATTACGGCAGGTCTTGATATGTCTAAAGCGTTGAAAATGCTGTCATGAAGCTCCTCACATGAATATATATTGGTACCGTAATAATGGAAAATTATTTTTATTACCAAATAATTTCCTACTATAGAGAATACCTAAGTTCTCGAATGTAAGACGCCTAACCATGATAATATAACTTGTGTACTCTAGGGTTAAATCTTTTTTCATTATTATAGCTAGTTTTCATAAAATGGATTTTTAAATATTACTTCATTTATGAAGAACACGTTTGCCAACGACACTACGTTATATTTAAGACATGTGGACAACGCAAACACAAATATCTAATAGTAAATAGATAATTGCTTAGTAAATAAATTTGCTGTATTGGAATATAAATGTATGCTAACGATTAAAGCTAATATGTGACTCTGCGTGTGTAGGAATAATATAACCCATACGTATTGCGGGTTATTTTGTTATTATATATAAGAACTGATACTGATCTAAATAATTAATTACATATTGCGAAAATTATATATATATATATAGATATATTCAATTTATATATATATAAGTGTTTTATATATATAAGTGGTACATATATAATTGGTATATATATATATATATATATATATATATACCAATTATATATATATATATATATATATAATATGAAACGGATTGAACAATTGTGCCTTACGTATAATAAATAACTATTTTCGACGAACGTATAACTACTTTTTTGACATGTAATTTAAAAAGTGAACATTAAATCTGTTTATTTATAGACGTATACGGTTGAGCTATAAATATAAGCTAGTGTTGAAAAACAGTTTTTTTAATAAAAATGTATATTGAAATATAATATGTATATGTGAACATATACTGTAATTTATGTATGCATATAGTATTATATATGTAATAACAGGCATATATATATGTGTATATACATGTGTATATAAATATATACCTGCGTATATATATATATATATATATATATATATATATATATATATATATATATGCATATAGAAAGAGAAGTAGACAGAGGTAGAGAGAGAGAGAGAGAGAGATCCACAGATAGATATAATCAGGTTGTTACTTTTATATATGTTATATATCTCTACATCTCTTGTCAAGAGAAATAATTTAAAAAAAAGCGGTCGATTTTTACAACCTTAGAGAAATATAATCGACCTGACTAAGGTATCGCGGTTTTTACAGTATTTATTGAAATTTACAATATTCTCAGTATATTTTTTATTCGCTATCTCTACTCGGTACCACAGGTGCATTAATATACACCAACGCGCACACACACACATACATCCACAACACACACACACATTTTGTATATATATATATATATATATATATATATATATATATATATATATATATATATATATATATATAATGAAATGAGAATTGTTTAAGTGCAATCATATTATTAGCTGATCCAGCTCTAAATAAGGTAATAATATAAGTAAATCGATATGTTTCGCGTTTAGATTAAGGACTAATCCATGAAACATTGTGAAAAATGATTTATATAAATCTTTTACTCAACTAATATTCTAATTAATCACAAATGTATTACTTATCTTGTTTCTCCGTTTAATATCCGCAGACCTTTAGTATTAGAAAATGCATTAAATTCATTTTTCTGTTTGCATTTGTTTAAATATTTACACCAAATATATCTTATTTATTAATTTTAGCTATATTTGTATTATGTTAGATAATTGTATATACAGAATTGTGTAATCAGAATACATACTGATTTATATTCTTGTTTGCGATTCTGAAAGTGAACTTCCATTATATTTATGAAATGTGACAGCTGTTATGTTAGTTGAAGATGCATGCCCCAGCTGAGATTCAATATATTCCCCCCACGTCAAACTTTCACAAGAAATACTCGTCTACTTGAAAACCTTATCAATAATTCCCCCACTCTATATCTGTGCTTAAACCTAAACATAGATTCCATAAACAAGTCTGCTTTCTTAGAACTAAACGTCTGTTGAACTGTCTTATGTTTATTGCTTTTAATCTAACTACAATATGGGTATCTACAAGTCGAACGTAAACAAGTTTTTTAATCAGGCGTTCCACTTAAGTTAACACATTTACCGAATTCACATTACTATCGATTACTATATTTTCCAATTGACTACTGTACACACTTCAACCCTTATCCTCGAGTTGCCTTGATAATTAGTGATGCCTATATAAAAAACAACTTCCGTATCTGGATACATATACCAAGAATCACATCAAACACGTTGATTGATATTTCATATTGATTGAAGTTCCATATCGGCACGATAATCGAATCTCAGATGAATAAACTGGTAATTTATATTTTATCAAATTTCAAAGATTATTATATTAATATTTTTTAACATATTGATAAGAAAAAAAGTTAGTGCATTTAACGCTAGTGTATTTTCTTGGAATTAGTAAGGAAAAAAAACGTTTGCTTACGACGATTTAAAAGATATATGTCCGTTCCATTATAAATAGTGTGGCAGTTACATTTCTACAAGCGGAGATGACCAAACCTATTCACATCGCAGGTTTTGTGATCCTATTACTTGCTTTTCTTTGTAATTCTTCTACATTCGTAGATGATGATGATAAATTTATTCCATTTATTTCCTATATATAAACGAAGTGAATCACATAGCGGTTTGTCTCATGTGTATACAATCTCCGGTGGTTTACACACACTTATTCTATTTTAAAAGGTTATATCAGTGGTTCAAGGAATTGTTTTATCCTGGTATAGTTGTATCCTTACTTGGTAACTTAAACGTAGGGACAAAACATGAAAAATATTAAACTGTGCGAAAGTGATATACATCGATGTACGTATACATACGTATATGTATATATGTAAATAGAAAGATATAGATATAAGTATATATATATATATATGTTTATACACACACACACACACACACACATATATATATATATATATATATATATATATATATATATATATATATATATATATACTCCTATGAATTCGTTTTTCTTTTGTGGGTATGAATATTCACATTTAACAACCGCTTTTCTATTTATTTAAACAAAAATACAATTTTAGTATATATGGGCTCTGGAATTGCATTAACTAGCAAAAGATCTAGCTAATTTTCATATTCTTTATACATTCATTTTAATTAATTCCCTATTAGTTGCTTCGGTTTTCTAATGGGATAATCATATTTAGTTTACTATTACGGGTAATTATATTCACGCAGATATTGTAAGTGATTTTTACTTGCATAATATTTACGTAAAAAGTTATAGTAACACGAAAGTGTTTCCATATATATTTAGGTATACGTATATATTTTTGTTTAACACATTTTTCCTACCAACTCCCTCTTCAGGTTATTGGTCTACAGACATGAAACTTCATATATAAGCTATTTAATCCATGCAAAACTTTATATTTGTGTTTTATCCCGGAAAAATCGGTGCAAAAGTGTGAACATTTTAACAAAATGCAATTTGCCAGGTGAAGATCGAACGCCGGCATTACAAATGCAAAACTTAGTAGTTATTGATCCATGTTTTAATTTTGAATCTTACAGTAAAAATGTTTTCATAGCCAAATCATTGACGACAGAGACAAGATAAATCGCGGGCTGAACGTTTTGGTTTCGATTCTACGTGGTTGCGCACGTGTCTTTTTTGTAATACTTTTTAAATCATTACTATATAATGCATATATTCTATCTCTCTATCTCTCTCTCTATCTATCTATCTATCTATCTATCTATATATATATATATATATATATATATATATATATATATATAAAAGTGAAAATGGATGTCTGTCTTTTCTCTATGAGAGTTAAGGGAGACTATTATACCGTAAGGCATTATTTTACATATTCACACTTTATATATATATATATATATATATATATATATATATATATATATATATATATATATATATATATATATATATATATGCAAAAAAAACCTCATGGAGAGTACATAAAGAGCAACGTTATACATATGTCAAGAGAGAAGAGAGAGAGAGATAGAGAGAGAGAGAGAAAGAGAGAGAGTTTAGCCGCGAAGGTGGTTCCCTCCTAATGAAGTATGAGATGGCTTCGTAGTTAGGTTCGAATCTTCTGACCATTTATAATCTTGCCAGCCTGCACTGATGACTCCCGAAAAAATAAAATACAAGTTTCTGTAGGTATTAAAATTATTATAGTAATAATTATGTCATCATCTTTAAGAAACGCGGCGCTTATTTTTGAGCACATTAAAGTCGAAATACAGAGTCGGTCACGTAAGCCTGCATGCAAAGATCATAATGTTATAATCATTAGATTAATATAGCCGGATTTTACGACATTGAAAAAGTAACTGCAAAAATTTACACAATGTATCTCACGGCTGAGATATGCCATAAGGGTATTTCAGAGATTGGTCCGTGTCCGGGTTCGAATCCCCCGACGTCTTGTAATCATTTCTGCATACATAATACTCGAAAGGATTAAACACTAATGTATGTAGGTATTATGAATTATTTTTGTAATCTCTCTCTCTGTCTCTCTCTGTCTCTCTCTCTCTCTCTCGCTATATATATATATATATATATGTATGTATATATATATATGTATATATATATATATATATATATATATATATATATATATATATATATATATATATATAAGAAGACAAGAAGACAACATGAAATGAAACTCATTCTGAGAATTAACTCCCATATCTTCGGTCTCAATAAAGATTTGGGACCGCTAAATGAGCACTCTTTTCATAAAAAAATAGAAACCTACCAAAGACATTTCCCCCACAGGAAACATCGCAGAGTGAGTATGCACGGTGGAAGAACGGCTAGAACTAGAAGTTACTTTTTGTTTACGTAAGTTTTTTTTTTACTTCATTTTATATTATTTTTTTCAGATTCCACACATTTTAATTTCCGACATATATTTAAGTCCATTTTCTAAGCACGCATACGCGCGCACACAAATGCACAGGCGTAGACAAGAGTGGACCCTCCATCCCGCCATACAAATCCTATATATTATAATATCCCTCTATGAATATATACAGGATTAGGTTTATTATTATTATTATCATTATTATTATTAGTAGTAGTAGTAGTAGTAGTGGTATTGCCCATAATAGTTATTATTATTATTATTATTATTATTATTATTATTATTATTATTATTATTATTATTATTATTATCATCATCACCACTATTATTATTATTATTATTATTATTATTATTATTATTACTATAATATTTATTAATATCATTATTATTATGATCAGTATTAGTATTGTTGTTATTATCATTACTACTATTATTGCTATGATTTTTACATTATCATTATCACTATTATTATTCTTATTCTTTCCTATGGTCGCTATTTTTGTTATTATTATTATTATTATTATTATTATTATTATTATTATCATCAACGATATAATGACTATTATTATCACTATTATAATTGTTATCACTGATATATATATATATATATATATATATATATATATATAAATATATTTTACGTTTATATATATATTATTACAATTTTTATTAATATTATTATTATTATTATTATTATTATTATTATCATTATTATTTTATTGTTATTATTATTATTATTATTGTTATGATTCTTCTTCTTATTATTATTATTATTATTATTATTATTATTATCATTATTATTGCTATTGTTGCTGTTTTTACTATTATTCAACTCCTCGTTTTAACATTGCAATACATCTTTCAGTTTCATTTCCACATTAAAGTTTATTAGCCTCTGATTTCTCTAACCGGCATATCGAGCTTCCAATTTATGTGATGGCTTCTAATTTAAAAAGCAATGCTTTCACCCTATACCTAGGACTTACTGCATGTATGTATGCATGTATGTATGTATGTATGTATGTATGTATGAGTATATATGTGCATATAGGAGTATGAATGGGTGTGGGAGAAGAAAGAAAAAGAACAACCGAATACTTTAATGAATTTCAATATGTTTGAACAAGAATACTGAAAATTAAGTAAATGATCAAAAGAATATTCTCCGCTTATTTAGTTATTTTACTGCATTTTATTTGTTTCTTCCAACATTATATATTGTATATATCAATTAAAGAAATCTACAGTAGCGTTAAAAATAAATACACGTGTGTTTGTGTGTGTGTGTGTGTGTGTGTAGGTGGTTGCGTATGTGCAGACAATCCAGACAACCTACACCCACAGTAAGTCCAAGCTCTTGGAAAAGAGATTCTAATTCACACCCACTAAGCTTATCATTTACATCTGCTCATCAATCTCCAACTGTATGTGTGAACACGTCCATAAAAATGGGTGCGCGTATCCTATGCATGTTTGAGTACGTGAAGAAGCATAGGTGGTAGTGCGCGAGTGTATATACATCTATGTTCACATTTACGAGTATGTTCGTGGGATGCGTGGGTGTCCAATTCAAATTTTTATGAAAAACTTGGTTTTGAATAGAGGCCACACAAGTTGCTGAACATTCAAATCCGAAAATGCTGGAAGGGTCATATTCAAATAGATATTTACCTTAATGGCTATACCCGTGCCCCTTCTCCCGCTGCTAACTCTGCCCGCCCACTCATGTTTTCTTTCATTCACACTGAGGAAGATCGAAGGATCGGTCGAAAATAATGTGCTTTTGAAGGAACCATTCTTGTTTTTTTCAAAAGACTTTTTGTAGTCCTACACGTCAACACACAGGAAATAAATACAGAAAATATATAAAGATTTATATATTTTTCGTATTGATATATATATATATATATATATATATATATATATATATATATATATATATATATATATATATATAATATGTCGGTATGTATTATTTATAATATTCCGAATTTTATTATTTATCTGCAATTGAGAATTTGGTAATTATTCGTATATCAATAAATGGTAGGGTAGTATAATGTTACTTAATTTGTAAGCTTCAAATTTACAACGTTTGTAATAGATCATTCATATATTGTTTTTACAAATCAAGACAACAAAGATAAGATTGATAGCAACATTAGGGTATTTTCATTGTTCGTTACAATCGTTACGGACAATTTCAAAACTGGCATCGTTTGAAAATATTCACAAGAACGGCGCCATTCGGAGGTTAAGCACATAACTATTTACTGAGCAATATGGAATCCATTTTTCTTTTAAGGAAAACCATGTGATGACAAATTTACATATATTTGTTAAGATTATGGTTTACAGAGAAACAAATTATTTCATTATTGGAAGGTTTTAATACTTTTTTTTTTACTTTTATCTATCTAAAATCTAAACTTATTAGTCTTTGTAGATGTTAAGGTACTTTGTTCCCCTAGAAAACAAAACAATTTGGTGGTAATCGATTTGCTCTAAGCCTAATATTGATGATGAGATAAAATTTATCATATGCCCTCCCATAACAATCGGTAATCATTAGATATTGCTTAATTAACGATAAAAATAAACTTTCGAATGGGTATGGAATCACATAACTTAAGTAGACAAATGTCTTATTTACTATCACATACTTTTAGCTAGCTTATATAAGCGATTCATGTGCCAAGCAAATATTACCACCTCTTGCACAGTGTTATTTTACACCTAATTCCGCAAGTGTTTTCTACTAAACTTACGTTGTCTTTAATTTGAAACGCACCTTTCTCCCTATTATATTAAATCTTTTGTTTATTGTTTATTTGTGTAAGTGGAGTTACTGTTAGCACTACGTTATGAGAACTTCGTAAAAGTGAACTCCCGCCTGAAACAATACATTCAAGCTAAGATTCGTTATATAGATTATTCACAAAGCTCGATCATGTGTGGGCACTTCATAAATTGAACCGAAAGAATCTGATAGAAACCACATAAAGTATAGAAACCATATAAAGCCCAAAAAGATTCTGTCTCTGTTTACAAACTTCAATCACACTTGACTAATCATTTATCTTCTCTTAAAAAATCCATTGGCGCATAGAATCTCAGTCGTTGTTTTAGTACAACCAAATCGCTCTCGACCAATCTTTTTCTTTATTAAGATATTTTGACCCTGTGTCTAGAATTTTATGCATATTTCTCCTCTGTTGATATCTACACTTATAACTTCCTCATAATTTCACCAGCCACTCTCATACAACAATTGCTCGATAATAAACGGTTTTAAATCATAGATGAACAGATCATTTCCATGTTGCCATGAAACTTACACCTCTTTTTCCCCGCATAAAAATCTATTTAGTAAAATGATAATACACACTTTAAAGCCTCCAGCATAGAACTGGGGAAATGACAAATTCTAACTTCATATTCTGTAACATTCTACCTGTATTGTGCATAGGCCATTCCATCCGTCTAACTTTAATTACCTCATAAGCATCTCTCTCCTCTGTGGAACCTGTACTAACCAGTAAAAAAAAAAACATTGCACTCATGATAATTTTGGACCATCCCTTTCACTAACAGTATTAATACGACTTCTGCAATATCCCGAACACCTTAAACTTTTCTTTCGTTTCTTCTCATATTTTTTTCATTTATTCATTACTTATGATTTGCCCTTTCTTATCAAGTCTCATAGGTTGTTTCTCTCTTATTATATTTTTAAATATTCTTCAGGAGGTTGATTGTATTTGTTTACACTCGCGTTTGCAAATAATGTGTTCTACTACATTCATTTAAGTCTAAAAGATACGGACTTTTTTCATAGCCGGTACTCTACTGTGCCTTTAATGCGATATAGCATTTTACCGCACACACAAAAGTTACATTAAGGGTATTTTAATCTAAATTATTTTTATATTATCAAAACCTTGCATTCTATTCGAATTCTGCTGACACCTCACCACAAATTTATTTCACGGAGTATATTTCTTCGGACACATCCTTGAAACCTACTATTAGGAAGTGACCGCTTTTTTATTTTTTCTCAACATACACCTCCAAATACCCTGGAAACGCCGGGCACCCATGCTAGTATATCTATAAAAGTGAACGTGTATTTTATCTGTCTCTGTGTGTCAGTATATCTGTCTGTGTGTATAGTTCCCTGCGCAATAACTCTGTCAATTTTTGTCTACAGACCCGAAATTTGATATACCGGGTACTTAGATTTGGGGAAATCTATGTGATATGTTTTTGCCCAGATATTTGGCTGTTAAGGAGTCAAAGTTCAACGATTTGACATTTTAGAACTCTACCAAACTTTTGGGGGGCTAAACACTTACATTTTAGATTTAAGTTCATTGGACAGAGATATAACTTGAGCCCAAAACAATAAATTTTAAGGGGTCATAATAGGGGTCAAATTTTAAAAAATTGCCTTTTTTTTACTCAGCATACATCTCCAAACACTCGGGAAACACCGGACACCCATGCTAGTATATCAGTAAGAGTGAAATTGTATGTTTGTATGTCTGTAAATCTGTGTGTCTGTGTGTGTGCATTTCCCTACGCAATAACTCTACCAATTTTAAGTCTACAGACTCAAAATTTGATATACAGGGTACTGAGTTTAGCGAAAATGAATGTGATCGGTTTTCGGCCACAAATTGGGCGATTACAGGGTTTAAATTTCAACAATTTGACCTTTGAGAACTCTACCAATCTCCTCCGAGAATTGTGTGTCTAAACAATTGAAATTTTAGATATACATTTCTTGGACATAAATGTAACTTAATAACTTGATTGAAGCGCAAAATGATAAATTTTAAGGGGTCATAATAGGGGTTAAAATTTAAAAAAATTGACCACTATATTTTTTTGCTCAACATATATCTCAAAATACCCGAGCAACCCCGGGCACCCATGCTAGTATATAAATAAATAAATATATATATATATATATATATATATATATATATATATATATATATATATATATATATATATATATATATATATATACAAGTGGACGCGTCTGTGTATCTGTATGTCTGGGTGTGTACATTTACCAACGCAATAACTCTGCCAATTTTCCACCTACGAAAAAACTGTTCAAAATTCTCCAGACAATCGAAAAAATCATTTGGGAAACCGAAAAGCAATTATGTCAATAAAAAGGGAGGGTCTTCAATGAATATGTGCTGCATGTAATGATCCACGGTAGTCAAACATGATCCCTGACAACTCGCCAAAGAGAAATCTCGGCAGTAGCGGTAGCGCAAAGGAAGATGGAGAGGATAATGTTACACATCAATCTACAAGACAGGAAGAAAGACATCTTGATTCGCTAAAAAATAGAGTTATTGACATCAATACTGTCACCAAAACATATGAACACACGATGGACAGGTAGCCAGACAACATGACAACAGATTGTCCATGAAGACAACGGAATGGACACCTCGTAAAATAAGATGCCAAATGGAAGACCAAAAACGAGATGACAGGACGACCTGATGCAGCACATAGGCCCCACATAGAAGCGCATAGGTCAGTAAAGTTAGAGTAGTAATGTCTAGGGGTGGTTCCTCGTTGAGTGAAAAAACCCTTGTTGATGTATATATATATAATGATACAGACTATGTGTATATATATATATATGTATGTATGTATATATGTATATATATATATATATATATATATATATATATATATATATATATATATATATATTTTTTTTTTTTTTTTTGGGGAAATCAATTCATAATATACGGGAATCGATAAGAAATTGACTCTATAATAATATATACGAAACCGCATAAGTTATATCATATTTTAGCGTATTATACCTCGTTAGATGAATAATTTTGCCTTTTTTAACAAAACAGCTACAATTGTATCAGAACATCCATTTACGCTGAACATCCAGGGACTGTCAGCATAAATATATTTCATATGAAAGAGTCCGCTGTGAAATTTTGACAGACTATGCAAGCATGATGAATTAACTGTTTATAAAGCGTCTGTCACTTTTAGTTTTAATGTCGATAGAAAACAGCAAAGCGGGGATATAAATGCCGGCGTTTTTATCCGTATCAAACCAAGAAAAATGAGTTTTTTTTACTTAAATCTTTGATCATTTATAAAACATGGCTCCACAACTATTCCACCAAAACATGAGGTGATATCAGCATGTTTATTTCGTCCAACTTGACCAAAAGTGCTAATATCATCAGGTTATGTTTTCAATTACCTTCTAAAAAAACTAAATAGTTGGTACTATATAAGACGCTTATATCAATAGAATTCTCTCACACCATCAGGCTTTAAGGTATATTGTGTGTTTTTTCGAGTTATTCACCGTCCCCCTTATTTACAGGTGCTGCAGTTACGGACTAATTAAACTATTAGGCATTAATAGATAACCTATGGGTAAATATTTGGCGCCAACTAAGGAATGATATCGGAAAATGATATGGAAGTAGAATGTTCTATTTTTAGTTCTTTCTTCTTACTGTCCCTTGCTTCCTGAACTCGATTCGCGATACTGAATTTTTACCTCCCTCACCCCTGCTCTGGAACGAACAACACGAAATCGCTTTTACCGAGCGAAGCAAGTGAAAAAATTATGCCCACACAATAAAAACCCACGTCTTTAATCTCCGGGGGGGGGGCGCAAACTCATGCAGATTAGTACATACTCGGTGTCCTGTACCATAACGCAGGCACAGTGTTATTTGTGCATTAGGCGTGATAGCGTTTGGCTCGCTATATATTGTCTAGAGATACATAAATTAAATGCAAAACAAATCGTTTTACAAAAGTATTCGACAAAATAGTAGAGAAAATTTGAAATCAGCTATCATCCTAGAATAAGACAATATTTATAAAAATTAAATGAATCTAAATTTTACAGAAAGCCGTCTTATAGGGTCCGATATGAATGTGTGAAATATATTAAAGGACTGGTTGTAATAGACACATTGAAGTACTGTTTGCTTTCGGGTGAGCAAAATAAAACGGGCTTTGAGCCTGAACAATGGAAAAAACTAAGAATAAAATAATGCCAATTGGAGAATATTATGAAGTTTATGAAAGCCGGATACCTATTTATCTCGGTATGGTTATGTTTTTCGCTTACCGTCAGAACCAAACAGTATCGATCCCGGATCGATATCATAGGTATTTGCAAAACACTTGTTACAAAATAGAATCAATACGCAGCCACTTCACATAGGTCAATCATTGTCGAGACTGGACTGAAATCTTGTTCTCAGATTAGTAATACTAGTTGTTGTAGTAGTTAAATATTTTCGACTGAAAAAAGTTTAAGCATAAGAATTTTGCTTCAATCAAATATTGGCATGAACCTAACCAGACATCTGAGACTCCTAGCCTTATGGTCACATTTCTTGATATGCAGTTTCTTTCCTGTGAACATATACAGCGCATTAGTTTTGCAGACTAACATACACATTTACTGTTTTTTTATATACTACTACCGCTACTCGTCCTTCTGCTTCTCTGACTTCTACTACTACTACTAGTATATAAAAGGCAGTAAATGCGTATTCCATTTCGCAATACCAATGCGCTGGGAATTTTTAGTAGTATTAGTAGTACATGCGACGGTATGTTTAATTTTTAGCAACTCTACATAGCATAAATTAGAAATGAGATTGTTGCTGCATTTTTTCTAAAGGATTTTGGCACTTATAATAAACTAACAGCTGATACCCACAGACATACAACTATTAATATAGATTAATTATGTCGTAAGAGACGCATGTCATTTACAATATTGGCGTTTTCTAATGCTTATTTTATGAAAAAAATAAATCTCTTCACAGCACAGACGTCTGTAATAATCCTTTAAAACTTTTGTTCGCAAATTATAATCTAGATTAAAAAATAAAATAAATAAAATAATTTTTCACAATTAAATCGACAGTGAACATTATTTTAAATAGGAAGTCTTCAAAACAAAAATAATATACTTATAAGAATTCGGATTTTATTTAAGTAACTTAAAGTGTATGCGCGTCTCAATTATTTGAGATAGCCGAGTGGTTGCTGTAGTGGCGTCGTGTTCAAAAGAATCATGTTAGAATGAAGGTTCAAAAATGGCATATTGTCTTATATAGTAATACATTGTAATTTATGTCCAGGATTAGTGAAAAATAGATTATAATGGTGTCAATGTTATATGGAATAATTGTGCTGTGAATCTTACCCTTGATAATCAACAGATACTGGATACAAGATAGACAATATTCTTTTGAGAGATGAAGACGTTTATACATTGCTAGAAATATGCATTTCTGAACGTATTGTACGATTATTTCGATTAATGTCCCTGCAATGAGTGACACCAAATATATTATTATACTTAAGTTAACTCTTATGTTAACATATAGAGTTTACATAATGTTGCGTGAATGTGAGTGATTTAGAAATATTGGATTGAATATGCTCTGAAGAACTTATATTACTTGTGCTCCCTCGACGTGCAAATTATCGACTAACCTTATTAGCAGCGAAATTACAAACCCTTACTGTCTTAGCTCCTAGAGGCTGTACCATTAGACTTTGGAATTCGCTGTATGTTGATTTTCTCTCTGTCTGTACTAAAAGGGAGAAATTTAAATACAATGTAAAAAAACAAATTTCTGTTAGACATGATCCGAACTATTATTTTTTTACGTCAGAGTAGGAGCCTGCATCGTTTGGGGTGAAAAAAAGTAAAAAACAAAAATAAACACTTGACAAAGAACATCTTCATTTCTTCAAATGTTTTCATGCCAGTAGTATATTTCGATCGTCTTATAATAGCAATACTCTTTTAAACTGGATATGCATCCCATCTTGTAGCTTCGAATGGATTTCATATTTTACAAGTGCTGAAGCTGCCATGATACGGACATGCATGTTCGCATTCAGAAGGAAATAACGGAATTAACAAATTTAGTAAAATTTCTGTGGTGTTATCACGGTATATCTGTCAAAACCAAAATCATTGTTTACTCGACCTGTGTTATTTCTGATTTACTTAACTCATCAGATTGCTAGACTTGAGAGATTTCTATCAGAAATGCTTCAGGCAAATTCTGAATGTAAAATGGCAGCCACTAACAACATACACAGAAAAAGCTGAGTGTTCTAGCATTGACGCGATGGAGATGAGGACCCGCTAAATTGGGCAAGTAAGGCTGTTTGAAAGGAGGATGGGAGATTGCCTAAGCAGGCATTTTACGGTGAGATTAATACAAGGACACGTCCTCAGCATGGCCAAAAGAGTAGCTTTAAGGATTACACAAAGACAATCTAAACACCTTTAAGAATTATATTCAGGACTGGGAACCTATCCTAAATATAATAATTCCGATTGCGCAATGCAATCGGAATGGAGAAGGCTAGTTAGATGTAGATCCGAAGATTTTGAAAGGGAAATAAATTGCTATGCTGATCTCAAATGAAACTCTAGGATTTTTTTACTCAATGCGCTGAACAGTTTGACATGTGAGGTTGCCGATCGGATGCTTTTTCACGAAGGCTGAATAATTAGCACAAAACCACACACAGTGGGCAGAGGCACCAGAAAAACGGACGAAAAAAAATGAATCAAGTATTTACACACAACTATGCAAGTAAACTAATAGCTTGAAAAGTAATAATCAGGTTCACGGATGTGGTTTTTGTTTCACTCACAATTCACCCAGCAACTACCGTGAAGTTGGTGATGAAAAATGAGATGCCTAGCGTTGGTTACGGCGAAGCTTTGCCATACATATTTTTCAACATATAGATAGATAAAATTACAATAGAAACATGCGAGCATGAAAAGTAGTATAGTAAAGCTTAATCATAGAAAAGAATAGGACAATATATTCTAGTAAAAATGTAATAAATTTATACCTTTAAATATTGCAGCATTATGAATTGATTCTATAATGTTAAATTTAATTTTCAAATAAAAATTCTGACTGCTGCACTATTTAAAGTTAAAAATTTATTATATTTTTTACAATATTATCTTGCTTTTTTTTCTTTTCCATGTTTAACTTTAACCATATTACTTTTCTTGCTCGTATTTTTCTATTGTAACCCATGATTAATGCGGGTTTGCAGTAAATTCAGTGGTTCTTTGTTTAAATTAGGTCTAATAGTTTTGTCCCCATAACCATAACATAAACATGTGATACCAATGTACGGCACTCGTGTGTTTTCTTCTCTCTTTTTAACGTATTTCTCTCTTCGCGAGAGCGGTGAGTTAGTAGCAACACTAGTCGATGAAGCGATGTGGTTGCTATGGAAAGCAGTAAAAAAAACGTCGCCCACCCCCTTACATTGTTTGACGATTTTGAACACCAGTAAATTCATTATAGTTTTTTTTTTTTTTTTTTTTTTTTACTGAACAAAAATTGACATTTGTTGTTCACAATATAGTTTGGGTGATCTATAAACTGTAATACTTGTTTGAAAATTGGCCGGAAAAATAGTGCACTGTAAAGCTGTTTGAAATGACTAAGACTGCTACTTAACCATATATTAAAACATAATCGTGTTTGAATGATAATAAATGTCCCTGTTTTACATAAACTGAATATACCTTTTATATAACTTTTAAATTGAATGTGTCCTTGAACAAAAGCAAGGTCCATAAACTATGGACTCGATTTACTTTTAATACATTGTTAATCGTTAGGAAAACAATCGTAATATTTTTTTAAAATAAAATATGTGTGGCAAACACAATTTGTAAAACAGTTTTTATTCAAAACATGGTTATCCATTGGTTTGATGCAAATCTCAATTTCTTATGAGGCTAGAAGTTGAATATAAGCCTGGTGTCAATTATCCCGTGCTGATGATTATACTGTTAATCTGTTTATCAGTACAGTCGATATAATTTCTGAAACGCATGCATACAAATTAAAGTTTCCATTTTTAAATAATTGGAATATGTGTGTTGTATAATAGGATTCCCTATCACATAAACGACAGTATTATATATATATATATATATATATATATATATATATATATATATATATATATATATATACATACATATATATATATATATAAAGAGAGAGAGAGAGAGAGAGAGAGAGAGAGAGAGAGAGAGAGAGAACATTGCGATAAAAAATGTTTGTAAAATAAATAAATTACATTTTGAGTCCTGGATTTTAATATCCTTTATATGTAAGTCAGATAGATATCTAAATTAATACACGTTTCAGGATTGTTTATACAGGGTGGCCCACTTAAAAGTATCCCATAGAAATGTAGTAGAGAGAAAGAACATTGTTTTAATTATTTGTAGTCTTGTAAGAGATTTTGAAGTTCTCCTCCTTGAAATCTATGCATTTCTGGGCACGTTTAAGAACGTTTGCAGATACTACGTGTAGATCTTCGCTGTTTGATTTTTCTGATTACGTTGATAATGTTCTACTCTAGGTAGAGAGATCCAGATATCTTTTTTTATAATGAAGATAGAAACGTGTGCTATAGAAAAAGAAAACACAAGTAAGATTAATATTACGATTGCCCTGATACGTTAGTTTACAGGTGAATGGGTAGTTTTCTAATATAAATATATACATAATTAGGCAGTTAGAAAAGACAATTATTCAGATGCGGATCAGAGTTAGAGTTTAAGGTTAGACAGAGAGCGGACGAGAGTAACTCTAAAAAATATTTTGGCGCTGAAGTCCACAGAAACACTAGTGGTGGTCATAATATTAAAAGTAAAATAAGAAAATACATGCTGCACACAAAATTGTAGATATGCTTTCTTTTATCATTGTTTGTAAAAATTGAAGACATCCTTTATTTTATGGTTGTTTGTAAAAATTGAAGAGAATGCTTTCTGTTATGGTTGTTTATAAAAATTGAAGATATGCTTTATTTTATGGTTGTTTGTAGAAATTGAAGAGAATGCTTTCTTTTATGGTTGTTTGTAAAAATTGAAGAGAATGCTTTATTTTATGGTTGTTTGTAAAAATTGAAGAGAATGCTTTTTGTGGTGGTTTGTAAAAATTGAAGATATACTTTCTTTTATGGTTTATTTGAAAAAATGGAAGAGAATGTTTTATTTTATGATTGTTTGTAAAAATTGAAGAGAATTCTTTCTTTTATGGTTGTTTGTAAAAATTGAAGATATGCTTTCTTTTATGGTTGTTTGTAAAAAGTGAAGAGAATGCTTTCTTTATGGTTGTTTGTTAAAATGGAAGGGAAAGTAAAATTTCATTCCGTTTTAATCTTTTTTTATCGCCGCTCACCCTTTAAAAAACAAAAAAAAAACAGAAAACGAAAGTAATCAAAAAATAGCATTCAACAATCGTACTTTTTATATATCTCTTCAATTTTTACAAACTTTCACAAGAAACACTCGTCTAGCTGTAAACACTATCAATAATTTCCCCCACTCTTTATCTGTGCCTAAACCTAAACGTAGATTCCATGAACAAAGCTTCTTTCTTAGAACTGCACGCCTGTGGAATTGTCTTCCGTTTTCCTGCTTTCCGGCTGACTACAATATGGTTTTGTTCAAGTCTAAAGTAAATAAGTTCTTGATGAGCCGTTCCATATAAGTTATTAAATTTACCAAATTTTCATTACTAATGATTACTAAATTGACCAACTTCTACTGTACACTCTTTAACCCTTATCCTTGAGTGGCCTCTGGGCCTTGATAATGTGGTGATGCCTTTGTAAAAAAAAAAAAAAAAAAAAAAAAAAAATATGTATATATATAAAAAACGAAAGATTTATTTTTTCATAAAAATGTAATTTTCTTAAGAAAAACGAGATAATTGAATTTTAAATGAAAAGAAATCAATTCGGTATATGTACTTTATATATTTTTTTACATAAGCTCAATTCACTGTTCACATAAGAAAAGTCGAATTTTATATGCTTTCGTGTATGCTTACAACGAATAAATACTCAAACCTCGCCATGTTAAGAACGGCCTTCGGAATAGACAGCCAGGATCTCCTTATGTTAACGACTTTCGCAATCCTTGTCAACATGCTCGGAAACCTACAAACTTGACATGTCGAATGAGAACGATTCATTGGATCTAGTGTAAAAATGTGCAGAATCTTAAATGGAACGAAATTTAAATGTTCCTTGAGATGTTACAGCAACCGTAAAACAGCGAATTCTCTGCAAGTTTTACCGAAATCTTCATTGCAGCTTTAACAGACCCGTCAGTCCAAACAACCCGATTGTCCTCCTTTTTGGTCTGCTGTGCCCCAGAGAAAAAATATTGTTCGCTTTTGTAAAGAATTGTGTTTCCTGAGGTACAATGACTATTTTATCTAAACTGTTAGTTGCATGCATAAAACATATTCGACCACACACAGCCACATACCCACACACACAGACCCCCCCCCACACACACACACACGCACGCGAATACACGCGCATTCATTATAAATTTGCGAGATATTGGCACGTAACAGACTATCAGATGCACTGTAAACGATCAGGGACACACATAAATATTTAGATTGCACTCGTCATATGTAGCTATATAAGATATTACGATTTATGTACATCACAGAGTGTATAATACATACATGATTATTGATTAAGTTTGTTTACAACTTATGTACTGTAATTTTGCTCTGTAATATATTCACAGAATAATTGGTAAAAAGGGTTACTAATCGCTAATACACATGCGGTTTATTTATTTCTCCGTTATATTCTTGATAATATATCTTCATGCTAGCATTTGTTATTGCTCTACACACACACAGATGTATGCTGTGGTGTCTGTCTCTGTTCATGCACCTGCTTATACATATACATATATATATATATATATATGCATGTAGATGTATATATATATATATATATATATATATATATGCGTAATATATTAATGTAAATGTATAAGAGCCCTAGTAAAAGTAATATTGGTGATCTCATGTGTACACTTAAACTGTATATACATATATGTGACGAACTCTCTACACTATGTGTGTTTACAAGTTCATATGATCATGTGTCATGGTAAATGTTATTCTGTTGAAATATAACTATTTGTTTGTCCAGCGATATTTTGGAAAGTATTTCGAACTGTAATTTCCCAACATACGAAAGAAGAAAACAGTCTAAGCAGTGTGGATGGATGCGAGTGTTGTTTGACTGTGCCAGAACACGTCTGCAGGTTGAAGCACAGGAAATGAGATAGCATGAAAAAATGGCAAAAACTTTTTAGACATGTTCTGGTAATAAACGGATATTATTAGGAAATTAAATGCAAATAACGATAAAGTGTGTCTTCGTATCAAGAAGCAATGACAAGGGTTTTAGGTTTACGAACTACGTTTAATCTTTCGTCTTTTGTGTATTTATATTATGTGGATATATATACATGCATATATATATATATGGGTGGGTGTATGTGTATATACATATATATATATATATATATGTATTAATATATTTGAAATATACATATATCATTATATATTTTAGATACCACTATTAGCATTATTAATAATGATAATAACGATGAAAACTATTATATATATATATGTATGCATATATATATATATATATATATATATATATATATATATATATATAACAATTATATATAGGCACACATATATATATATATATATATATATATATATATATATATATATATATACTCACCACCATGCACACAGTGAGAAAATACACGATATTCAGTAAGTTGTTCGAGTACATAGTGTAGTGTGCCTTTTTCCGTTCCTTCGTAGCCGCGTGTCACTTGAGTTGTCTTGCAGGCGTAAGCGTTGTTCTCTATAGTAAATTCTACACTACAGGGGAATCTTCTTCAGGCCATAACAAATAGAGAATGCATGAGTTTTCTCGTGTTTTGTATACAGTTGATTTTTTTGGGGGGGTGAAACACAGTCGTTCGAAAACATATCTACAAGTAATCCTCGCAAGCTATTTTATCCAAGCTAGAGAGTCTTGCAATACGATAGACTACATCTTTAAAATATGTTACTCTTCTATCGCAGCCTTAAAAATCATTTCAAATCCCACACCAGAAAAAAAACATTATCTCTCCAACGCTCCTTAATTCTCATTCCAACCAATCCCACCGTGTTTATCTTCGAATTGCTGCAAAATCTTTTACAGGACCAAAAGCCCTGCTCGCAAGACCAGATATTTTCTCCCCTACTTTTCCGTCAGTGAGTAACATATATACAACATAGAGACAGCGTGTAGCGCAGCAATGAATTTGCCTATTTTAAAATAAATTATAATTTCTTGGTAATTAGTGTATTTATTACTTCTTATATATTACATATTTTAAAGATTGCAATTTCATTGTTATTTATTTATGCATGGCATGTAATATAACGTAAATACACACCTATCAAACAAAGAACATTTTTAATGGTAAAGCGGCTCCTGCGGCGCTATATATATAGCGGCGCAGGAGCCGCCTTACCATTAAAAATGTTCTATATTTATAAATATATAGATTAACTGCAGAACATTTTATAACTTTCATTCGTGAGAGAGGAATCTATCACCATACTTTCCCTTAAACACGCCAGTTGCACTTTTATTAAGTAGAATACTTAATATTTTTTTTAATGGAGAGTAGAAAACGCATTGTGGATGCGTTATCGGCAGCTCCTGTTACTCTCGCTTCTTCTTATTTGTCCCTCAGTCCTCATTTTTGAATGAGTGGTTTTTCTGACAAAGGGAGAAGAAAAAACTGTTTTCTAGGTTGGCAGTATTTTGCGCGAACAGTTGGCAGAGATGACGGAAATTTTCTGTTTCTATGTCTATCCTTGTAGCCATGTCACTAGTAAGGGTGCTGGAGGTAAACGTTTTGTCTGGGCTGACGTTATCCGCCTGATAGTCAGGAACCCGAACCTTGGATTAACCACTAAGGAGGCTGTCCTATCAGCAGGTGCAAGATACTGGGGCTGATGTATTGCCATTTGGTGAATGGATTCTGGTGGGGCCTCTCGATGCCATACTAATGGGTAATTGTTACGGTTTTACCTTATCATTAGCTACAATAAAAAAATTCTTCGTTTCTCTTTCTCTCTTAGTTTCCCCTCTCTGTCCTGCTCTAAGTAAATCTGGCGACCTAGTCCACAAATTCCAAAATTTCATCATGACAAGTTTCAAGACAAAATACACGATTAAACCCGGTTCTCTAACTTCCAGCGTAGACCCCTACTACCATGTCTCCTTCTCCAACATCAGGGGCCTACGTTCTAACCTTCCAGAGGTTGAAACCCAATTACAGGAGACTAAACCAGACCTTTTATTTTTAAGTGAAACTGCCATTGGACAGGCTATTTCCCTAGAAGAGTTTGCAATTACAGGATACTCTAACTAAATCTGACCCCCAAGATCGCCATGGCTATGGAATATATGCCTATATTAAAGCTAGCTTTCCATGTGGTAGGAACATCTCCAGGGAAGATCCTAACTTACCATATATGTGATTCTGGGTTGCTTTAGCTCACACTACTGCATTTATATTTACTCTCTATCGCCCCCACAACAGCGGAGTTACTATCTTTCAAAGCATATTTGAGAAAATTGACCAAGTCCTATCTGCTTATCCTTCAGCTAACATTCACGTATGTGGAGACTTCAATGTTCACAACGTTTAATGGTTGACCCAGTCAAACAAGACCGATGATGAGGGGAGGTTCTGTCATGATTTCTCTATTGTCTATTACCTCACTCAGATTGTTCAGGAACCCACCCGTGTGCCCGACAATGACGGCCAGTATGGGAGCCTACTAGACCTTTTTCTCACAACTTGCCCTGAACTACGTTCAGTTTCTGTTCTGTCGCCTCTTGGATCTTCCGACCACTCTGCTGTATCAATTAAGATAAAAATGAAATGTAACAAGTCCCCAGACGTACCTCTCCATCGTACAGTATATCGATACACTAAGGCTGACTGGGATAGCTTCCGTACATTTATACCTGATCTACTTCTGCATTCCATGTTTAAAAAGAGTGTGTCCTCTATAGTATTAGACCTGACGGAATGGTTAATTGTAGGTATTGACCGTTTCATACCCTCGAAAAAGTTTCAGCAAAAACCTAACAGCCAGCCATGGTTCTCTCCAGAATGTGATGCTGCCATTGCGTACAGAAATTACTTTTTCCACTGCTTCAAACGTAATAGATGTATAGAAACTAAAGCCGCTTTCTGGACTGCCAGCAACCATTGTAAGAAAGTAATAAAGAACGCAAGAGAGTTGTATGCTCAATCTGTTTAGTCCAAAGTAGCTGAGCAGCGGCTTGGTTCCCACCAGTTTTGGCAAATAGCAAACAGAATCCTGAACAGAAGCGTGCGCTCCATCTCAACTATTATCAATGGACCTGAGGTAATCTCGTCAGCATCAGACAAAGCCAAACTCTTTGTCAAGAACTTTGCAGCTAATTCTACCCATTGCGACTAAGGCCGCCAACCCCCAATATTTCCTCCTTTATCAGAAAACACGCTATGTGATATACGTATATCTGTACGTGATGTTGCCAAGCTAGTCAAAAACCTTGATTCCAGTAAAGCAACTGGCCCTGACGGTATTCCAATTATAGTACTCAAAAAACTTCAACCTGAACTAGCGCCCATACTTACAGAAATGTTTAAACGTTGCCTTAAAGAGAATAGTTTCCCATCACCCTGGAAAATTTCATCAGTATGCCCTGTATTTAAGAATTCAGGTGATCGCCCATCCCCCTCTCAGTACAGGCCAATAAGTCTCCTGTGCGTCATGAGTAAGTGGCTAGAATCTGTGTTAAATACAGAAGTAATCAACCATCTCAACAAAAATAACCTTCTTAGTGACACTCAATATGGTGTCCGTTCTGCTAGATCTACAGCAGATGTCCTTACAGTTACATCTCATAGGATTAGCAAATTTCTCGACGGTGGCAATCTTTCTAAGGCAATTGCTCTTGACATATCTAAAGCCTTTGATAGGGTATGCCATAAAGGTTTACTCCATAAGATCGCTAGCTATGGTATAGCTGGAAAAGTATTCTCAATTATTAAATCATTTCTTTCTGATAGGTTCATAAGAGTAATAGTTGAGGGGCAAAAATCAGAAGCTCACAGTATTAATGCCGGTGCCTCTCAGGGGTCCATCCTGGGCCCAACTCTTTTCCTGATCTACATTAATGGTCTTCCAAATCACATCCTTACATCATTTGTAGACATTTATGCTAACGACACTACCATTTATGGTACCACATCTAAGACAGTAAACGACCAAGTTCTCTTCAATTCTCTCTCCTCTGATCTTGAGCACGTAGTACAATGGGGAAAGGAGTGGCTGGTTACTTTTAATGCATCTAAAACCAAGCTTCTCTCTTTATATCATCAACATTCTGATCCACATCTGGCATAAATTGAAATGTATGGTTCTCGTCTTCAGGAGGCCTCAAGTTTTGACAAGCTTCTGGGCTTGAGCATTACTCCTGATCTTAAATGGAACACGTACATCAAATCTTTTGCCAAGGCCGCTGGAAAAATGGTGGGATCTTTCTATCGATCCGGTAAATATCTCACTGCTGATGCTATTCTCTATCTATATAAGAACCAGGTACGTTCAACGATGGAATACTGTTGCCACATCTTGACAGGAGCTGCTAGAAAGGACTTGTCCTGCCTTGATAGAGTTCAAAATAGACCTCGTAGCCTTGTAGGAGATGTCCTTTTCTCCTCCTTGCAACCTCTATCTCACAGAAGTGATGTTGCGAGTTTGTCCCTGATGTATCGTTATTTTCATGGAAAGTGTTCGACTGAGCTTCAATCTATGGTCCCCCCACGCCAAACTTTCACAAGAAACACTCGTCTACCTGTACACACTATCAATAATTCCCCCCACCCTTTATCTGTGCCTAAACCTAAACGTAGATTCCATGAACAAATCTTCTTTCTTAGAACTGCACGCTTGTGGAATTGTCTTCCGTTTTCCTGCTTTCCGGCTGACTACAATATGGTTGTGTTCAAGTCTAACGTAAATAAGTTCTTGATGAACCGTTCCATATAAGTTATCAAATTTACCAAATTTCCATTACAAATGATTACTATATTGTCCAATTTCTACTGTACACTCTTTAACACTTATCCTTGAGTGGCCTCTGGGCCTTGATAATGTGGTGATGCCTGTTTAAAAAAAAAAGTTAAGTTTTTCTGAGATGACGAAAAGCGCGAATATTTTGAATTTTGGAAATCAACAGAAACACTGAAATGTACACACGCACCCATTATATATATGTATGTATATATATATATATATATATATATATATATATATATATTCATGTATATATATATATAATGGGTGTGTGTACATTTAACTCTTTCTGTGGATTTTCAAAATTCAAAATATTCGCGTCTTTCGTCATCGCAGAAAATATAAACTGAATGCAAGTTATAAAATGTTCTGCAGTTTGTATATATATATATATATATATATATATATATATATATATACATATATACAAATATATACATATATATATATATATAACTTCTCAATTTGTATATATATAAATATATATATATATATATATATATATATATACGTTTTCAATTTGTATATGTCTATAAGCCAATGCCTGTTTGCTTGCTGCCGTGTTACTCTACCATACTCATCCATAATTCATATGGTAGACTTATTGTTGTCCTACTCAAGAATATTCAGTAGTATAAAGGTGAAAATATTTAACTTTACAGTACTTGACTATTGCTTTCAATCATTCTAATTTGTCTTTTAGATTAGTCTACTTAACTAAAATCAAAAGAATGATTTTACAGAAATGATCTATCGATCAAAGTCAGTAAATTCTATATAAAATTTCAACAGGACAATTTTTTGGAATCAACAAGTAAGTGTAGCGTACTATGGAGTATTTAAATTACAGCAGCCGAAATGTTGTTCGAATAAAATTGAAGATGTGAAGGGAAGTTCAAATATAATACATCATAAATACTCATTTAAAAAATTCCGAGACAATATGTTTGTCTAATATTCTTGTGTTGAATTATTAGATGAATTTTATCTTGCTTATGTATTTCATGTCTTAAAAAATAGTACTTTACAAAATGTGCACTATACAACAATCTGATCAATAAGGTTGCATTATGATTGGTATGTGGAATTACTCGATAAAATATTGCAATTTTTCTCTGTCTTAATCTCTCTCTTTATCTCTCTCTCTCTCTCTCTATATATATATATATATATATATATATATATACATATATGTAATCATCAACATACAACCGTGTTTCGTTGCATCGCAACTAATCATTGTTGCTAGACTAGCACCTCTCCTGAACCGAGGATTTAATCTAAAACCATAGCCATGCTAGGCAGCAGAAATACTGATCCACCTTAGGGAGAAGTGCCCGCAAATAACCTCGCCACATCTCTAGTTTAAACAAACATTCTTCAACCAATTTATATATTTCAGTAAACAAAGTTGCTCTATTAAATCTGTTTTCGATCGTTTCCAACTTCCGAATAACAGTCTTCACTTCTGGCAGGGACTGTCTAGTGTAATCATCATATAAATCATTATTTCTTGTGTTTTCCACACTTTCAGGATTCGTCATCGAGAATAAAATAATCTAACTGGTTCAACACAATTTTTAAAGGTGTTATTTTTTTCTTTTTCGTTGTGTACTAATTTTGTTACCCTTTCTTCCATTGGAACGTATCGAAAATAGAATTAATAGAAAAACAAAACGTCTATTTCATTCAGTGAAATATGCCAAAGATAAAGAAGGCTGCCTAAACATATATATTTGTATATATATATATATATATATATATATATATATATATATATATGGGGGGGTGTATACATATGTATATATATATATATATATATATATATATATATATATATATATATATATATTTATACACACACACATATATATACTTAAGGACTTATTCCGCGGCGTATCAAAGAATGCTATTCCTCTTATTCTTCCCATCAGAGGGCACGAGGAAACCAGCAAATTATATTTGTAGCAATGCGAGAATTGGCTAGTTATGCAATTAAGTGAATTGCAATTTATTGTGGTTATAAATTGCCATGAAAACCAGTGAAAAAACGTTGGATATGTAAAAGCGCGCATAATATTTCAGATTGCATGAAAATTATCTCAAGTTTTCCTGAAATGCGAAAGTAGTTCTTTAGAGAGAATTGAGTTTAAAATTAAGTCCAGCGGTGCGATGCACATAATCTAATTAGAAAGCTTACAAACAGATGAAATAATTAAATTTTTTTTTTTTCGTGTAAGGAAGTAGCCTAAAGCGTGAAAGCTCGTATTATTATGAGCGAAAATTTTCTAGACAGAATGAAACAGATCATTCTATAAAGTGATAAATTCGATAGCCTTATTAAAAATATTGGGGAGTGAGGATTATAAATGTTTAAGGGTGGCCGAGTCTTAGCTTATTTGTAATTATAAGGATGTCGAAAACTCATGATGTTGGTAATAATGATGACAAAATAATAATAACTAGCAGGACCGGTGGAAATTCCACGGTAGTTAAAACCTTTTAAAACACATCAGTAAGAAATTCCTTATTGCTATATTACAAAAATGAACGTATGGAGCAAGTAGAACAAAAAAGAACTTTAGTTTACACTTTTATTGAAGGTCAATATGATCGTAACTGATGTTGTTGATATTGTCAGGAAGTGTTGGTGATGATTGAGGCGGTGAAAGGGACGTCGATCAGCTGCTTGGAGTGAGAATAGTGGTCAGTCAGCAGGTTCTTGGGAATCGGACTGTGAATTTTAATAAAAAACTGTGTGACATTGTTGACATCGATTTTGTGCAAGTTCTGATGACCCCAAGTTGTTTAATATTTCAGGACATCTTGGATTACATGTATAGGTAAGGAATAGGTCTGGCTTTCCATATTACCAGAAAACTGTCATTGCATCTTGATACAGTGGTTGAAGATTCCTAGGACTTCCTGTAAATGAAGATGGTAGAATAACTCGTACACCAGAATCGCCATCTTCATCCCTTGCTAAATGATCCATTAAGCCAGAATATTGAGCAGCTCTTGGTTGACTTTGATAGCTTTTAATGAAGTTAAATAAGCAACCGTCAACTTTTACATATGCAATAGACTTTTCTATTTATTTTGAATTTTATTCAATGAAGATTTGGAAATTCAAATATTTTTAAGTCGACTTATTGATATAGATTTCAATTAATGCATCACGACTTCCTGATAATATAAATAGAACACTTTGAATTTTCTGTATAAAAGTATTTTCCATAAAAACATTGTAATCTGTTATAATATTCAGATTCTTGTGTATTACATGCATATAAAATGAAGTGTTTCTGTAAATCTTACGAAGTACAGTTAAATTTTGATTTTTCGATAATCAAAATGATGTGAGGTAGGTTGTACCTATCAAATTTATGTCAATGTTATATAATTAAGTAAAGTTAAACAAACTGTACACTACTTTTCATCAAATTATGAATTTAAAATATAAGGAAAGCAATTAAAAAAAAAAATCCAAAATCATATTTACATCCAAGTTACTTTTTAGATTCCATAGCTGTTCCTGATTGTTTTCATAACACTTCACGGTAAACAATATTTTTAGTATGTTACAACACGCGTTCCTCCCTAATTATCATTTCACATACAGTTAACCATGAGAAAATACAGGTTGTTGAAGATATATACAAACCTTATCCAAAGTTTGGACTTGTGCTTTATTTGTGGTCAGTGAATAAACTAATCGTATTGCAAACTGTATCCGATGAAATGCAAACGGAACATTTGTATCACTTGGCTATAACTTAATTCTTGGAATGATAACTGTGGAACCTCTATTAGATCCATTAATAAAAATAGCAATGATGCTGTTTTGATGACATTCTTTTATTTTCATCCTAGTTCCATTACAAAGTCCTTGGTTTATGGATAAATTTCGCAGTCGCATTACTATTGCCCCTATTTTCACATAAAGTCGGTTATGTGACATTATAGATGGAGTTAATGTATTTATGAACTCGATAGGATAATTTTGAAGTTCAGCATCATCATCGGAGATGTAATCTGTACTTACATATGTATTTATGCCTCCGGGAAGAGTATTTAGAATTTCTACATTTACTGTTAAACATTCTGTATTTTTTGGAGTCATGATGATTCTATTTTCCATTTCTTGAGGGCTGCAATCAAATATTTCTGAGATTAGAGAACCATTACATACCGAATCATCAGGAACATATATGGCATCTACAGGAACGTCATTAAGACTGCTCATCAGTGTACCATTACCAAGATGAAGGAGCCATCTACAAAACTCCTGTTCATTTATGTTAGTTCTAACGTTTTGTGTTAGTTGTAATTGACTGAAATGATGCCACAATGGGCATCTTTTAAAACAGGTGTCTATAATAGATGTAGGTGATTCATGTGGCACTACTGGCAAAAATTGCCTGAAGTCACATCCATGTATGAGAAATTTTCCACCAAATAGTTTATCGTTACGGATTATATCTTGTAAACATCTATCTATAACAAGCAGTGCATGATTAGGTATCATAGAGGCTTCGTCTATGATGAATACCGTTATCATCTCAAAAAAGAAGCATGCTCTGATACAGGAGAAACGTTACAGACACTGGTTTCTGTCAGAGGTACAGGTAGTTTGAATATACTGTGGAGTGTTTTCCCTGAAGTTAGTAGGATTGCAGCAATGTCGCAGTGGCGGTTACAGTACGGCTGGAGGTGAAGTAATCATATAACATGTTGAATAAAAAGGTTTTTCCTGATCCGGCTGGGGCATTTAAATAGAAGCAATTATTGTGTGGGGCTTCTTTTTCAGTTGCCATGACCGCCTTGATTATAGTATTAAAGATCTCTAATTGTTCATTGCTTCGCAATTCAACATTAGGCCCGTTTGTATTTCGAGTCATATTATCTATTAGAGGATCACCTGTTGGTTCAGGTAAACCCATTGCCTGGCAAGAAGAACCATGCTCATTAAATATTGCTTTTATCAAATGAATAACTAGGGGATATGTATATACACTGCCCCCCGCCCTTTGCGGCCCGGGCGACAAGATCAAAGTGTAGTATCTGTTCCGGCAGATACTACACTTAAGATAATTTGTACCAGTCAATGGAGGGGAAACCCTCTATACTGGGACAATTATTATTTTTGGTAACCAGAGTGCCCCCTTTTTGCCCACTTTTAGGGGAGCTGGTTTTTACCTTACATTAAAAACGGCCTTGTGCCTAATTTGCTCTGTGGGGGAGCAAATAAATACCATCTGTTCCGGCAGATGCTGCAAGCTATGACTAGCTAGGACTAGCAAAGACCAGATGTGGGGGCAACCCCACATGCCTGACCTTTAACCAGCTCCCATTTCCCACCTCTCGGGAGCTGGTCCCCTTTTTCCCTTCCCCCTCCCTTCACTCCTCACATTAAAAATCGGCCTTGTGCCTAATTTGCTCGGTCGGGGGAGCAAATAAATACCATCTGTTCCGACAGATGCTGCAAGTTATGACTAGCTATGACTAGCAAAGACCAGATGTGGGGGCAACCCCACATGCCTGACCATTAACCATATCCCATTTCCCACCTCTCGGGAGCTGGTCCCCTTTTTCCCTTCCCCCTCCCTTCACTCCTCACATTAAAAATCGGCCTTGTGCCTAATTTGCCCGGTGGGGGAGCAAATAAACACCATCTGTTCCGACAGATACTGCAAGCAAAGACCATATGTGGGGGCACCCCCACATATAAGACCTTGGTCAATGTAGGGGCAACCCTTCATACCAATTGTCACTATCCAGCTCCCCTACTCCCCGGGGAGTTGGTCCCCATTTCCCCTTAACCCCTCACATTAAAAATCGGTATTGTGCCTAATTTGCTCGGTGGGGAAGCAAATAAATACTATCTGTTCCGACAGATACTGCAAGTAAAGCCCATATGTAGGGGTAACCCCACATATCTACCTTGGTCAATGTAGGGGCAACCCTTCATACTAACAGTTCCTATCAAACTCCCATTTCCCACCCATCGGGAGCTGGTCCCCATTTCCTTCCCCCTCCCTCTCTCTCCACATTAAAAAACGGTCTTGTGCCTAATTTGCTCAGTGGGGAAGAAAATTAATACAAACTGGGGAATGTGTATAATATATGCACCAATCTACTACACTTTACCTTAAAATTCGGCGTTGTTGACGAATTACCTCCTTTGAATCGATATCGTCTGCTGTGACATTTGGAGCGAAAACCTTATTAGGTATTAAATGCATTTAATACAGCTGGCTAATTGGCTATAAAGTAAGTTATTCCGAACATTGACTTAACATTTAAATTTTTAAAAAAGCTTAACATTTTCTTGTATCTTTTTTTTATATAAAGAAAAATGTAAGCATCATGCTGAAATAATAAAAAATGTCATTC
The DNA here is from genome assembly GCF_053919585.1 of Euprymna scolopes. NCBI lineage: Eukaryota > Metazoa > Mollusca > Cephalopoda > Sepiida > Sepiolidae > Euprymna > Euprymna scolopes. The sequence goes on along the minus strand of NC_136503.1, from coordinate 57,175,434 downwards.
TTAATAAGGGGAGAGGGTTTGACTATTCTAAACCTTCACCTAAATAACCATTTAATGAAAAAAAAAATGTTTAAAATGTTCTTGTATCTTTTTATAATTTTTGATAAATAAGAATAATCAATAACCTTTGATAACACTATTGTAAGAATCATGCTGAAAGCCATTCTTAATATGGGGAGGGATTTACTATTCTGAAACTTTACCTAACAATGTAAAAAATAAGGGAAATATGTGTATGAACAATAAATATTTCTTCAGTTAAATAACTTATACTGTAAATCTTTAAATAAGGAATACATATTTATTTAAACCATAATTATTGAAATAGTATTTTACTGCATAAAAAAACGTTATGGGGAGAAGGGTTATCTATTTGAACCTTCAATTAAATAGCAATTTAATGAAAAAAAATAATGGTCTCCTATCTTGTTTTTTTTTTTTGGAATTTGTTTTAAAATAAAAAAAAACAAAAAAAAAACTTTGATACGGCTATTGTAAGAATCATGCCGAAAGCCATTTTTAATATGGGGAGGGAAGTTAACTATTATGAAACTTCACCTAACAATATAATAAAAATAATGGAAAAAATATATGTATGAACAATAAATATTTCTTCAGTTAAATAAACTATACTGAAAATATTTAAATAGGAAATAAATATTTCTTTAAATAAATTAAATCGTAAGTAATGAAACAAAGTGTTTTATTTGATATTAAAAAATGTGTCCATTTTTCATAGTATTTAAATATGCATGCCCTGTCGGTGGACATTAGAAGATGATAAATGCCTGTAAAAGAAGCAAAATAAAACAGACAAACCATAAATAATAACTATGTAAACAACGTGAAGATGTATAAATGCTACAAAATTACTCGATTCGGCATTAAATAACACGAAAAAGGAGTGATATGCCGTAAAGCAAAAGCAAAACAGAACAAGGCGTAAAATATGTTTTGACTGTGTTACTCAGTGTATTTGCGAATGGTGACTTTGGTGATTTATTTAATAAAGTAATTCTTGAATTTGTAACATTTATTTCGAAACATATTTTTGTTATGTAAGGCTCACTCAAAAGTAAATAAAAAAAAAAGATAAAGTGGCACAGTAAAAAAAAACAAACGAACTCGTAACGTTAAATGTAAAAAATATATTTATTACTGAATACAATAGAATAAGCGGTCCCTATCCACTACAATAATTAACAAAAGACATCGTTAAAAATGTAAGTAAAATACTATACTATTTAAACTGTGGAACGATACTTTCTATACATAATTGTCTTTAAAATAATCCAGAAACATAAATAGACAGTTCATATATATATATATATATATATAAATATATATATATATATATATATATATATATATATATATATATATATATATATATATATATATTGTTGTTGTTGTTGTTCAGGAAGTTTTGGAAAATAAAAGGGTTTAATGATTTTTTAACTAATAAAGAGTGAAAATAAAGGGAGATAATTAAGGAGATTAATTAATTAATGTTTGCGATGATGATGACGCGTTTCATTACTTAATGTTTGTGATGATGATGACGTGACACCGTACGGACAAGCATATTAATATATAGATAATGATAATAATAATAATAATAATTATAAGAAGAAGAAGAATAGTAATAATACTATTAATAGTAAAACCACTAATAATCCCAACTATCATAGTAATGATAGTAACAAGTTTAATAGTAATGATAAAAACCTTAATACATATAGCGATAATAATAATATTTATAAAGATACTACTTAAAACATTATTTATAGAAATACACATAATCGCATCATCATAGCATGATAGCGTAATAGCTGCTATTATTTTTAGTTCCCTTACTAATTTTTATTTAGCAGTATCTTTAAAAATATTATTGTCATTATCACCATATTATTACCGTTTTTTTCATTATTAGTAAATCTGTTACTATGGTTATAAATATAGTAAGAATTATTAGTGGCTTTACTATTATTATTATTATTATTATTATTATTATTATTAATGATATTATTATTATTATTATTATTATTACACATGATTTTGTCTATACTACTATTAGAATTATTTTGCATTTATTATTATTATTATTATCATTATTATTATTATCGTTATTATTTTGTCATATTTATCATCATCATCATCATCATCATCATATTAAACACCATGCCTCTACGACAGCCTTATAATTACTACTAAGCTAAGATTCTTCCACTCTTAAATATTTATAATCCTCACTCTCCCACCTATTTAATAATGACATCCAATTTATCACTTTCTAGAAATATCTGTTTTGTTCTGTCTAGACAATTTCCTCTCAGAGTAATACGAGCTTTCACGGGTTGATTATTTTTCTGCTTGGCCTGATCTTTTAACATTTTTATCTGAATCAATTTTTCTATTTAAGTTGACGATTAAGGTTTACACACTACTTTTCACCTTTTTATTGCCCGATCCTATTAGCCTGGAGATCGACATATCTTTCGGCTCCTGCAGTCTCCGGAAAAAACAAAAATAATTTTCATTATTTCATCTGTTCTGAAAGCTTTCCAATCGAATTATATGCGTTGTTATGCTGAACATAATTTTGGACACAATTCTCTCTAAAGGACTGTTTTCGCATATCGGATAAACTTGGTAGAATTTTCGTACAAGCTGAAATATTATGCGCGGTTAGCTTTCATATTTTTTACATACCCAACATTTCTTCACTTCTTTTCTAAGCAATTTATAATTACAATAAACTGCTACTTCACTTAATGCCTAACTAGGAAATTCTTGCATTGATGCAAATATCATTTGCTGGTGTCCACATGCCCTCTGATGAGAAGAATAAGAAGAATACCATTTTTTGAACGTCAGCTAAATAAGGACTTTTTAAATTGTTTTTGGAGTATTCAGACGAACAATGAATTTTGATTATAAATTTCAACTTACAGTTTAAATTTCCTTTCTCTTATATACATATATATATATATATATATATATATGTGTGTGTGTGTGTGTGTGTGTGCATATATATACAACTTACAGTATTAATTTTCTTTCTCTTATGATAAGCCGTATTCTCTATTGCGTAATGCGCTTTCTTATTTGTTGAAATTAACTTATCTATATATAAATATTGTTATGTATATTAGTTTTAACATTACTATTGCGTATATCAGGTAAACACTACATCCCGTTGGTTACATTCATATATATATATATATATATATATATATATATATATATATATATATATATATATATATATATATATAAAATAATAATAAAAATTACAATATATTTCTTTCGCGCGTTTAACATTTCCTGGCTGGGTCATTTTGGCATTTGTTTTTCTATTTTCAATTTAATTCGAGCACTATTTAGTGTTTTCCTCTTCTTGTTCCTGATCTTTCTTATTTATATTTATGTCTTGGCAGTAGAATGAAAAGCATATCTTATTTTTCTTTTATTAATATTATTGGAATTTTTCCCCTTTATCCCTTGTACACATTTTTGTGAATTTTTCCATGGATTTCTGCCTTTGGATTATTTTGGACCATCTTCCAATTACCAGCTTTCCTTGGATTTTACTTGTGCAGATGGAAATTCAATTAACTTTTTTGAAATTATATATTTGGATTTTACCGTCACTGGATTATTTATCTTCCACCAGACTATCCATTCACGTGTAATTACCTTTTTCTTCACCATATTCCCTCTGATTCACTTTTTTGTTATCAAGTAAGATCTTTGACTTACTTGTTGTTTCATCAAACACTTTTGCATGCAAAATCCGATCCTTCATTTTTCTAATTTCTAGCCTCTGATGAGAAAGAAAGTACTTCTTCGAAACTCCGCGGATTAAGGACTATCCACTTATCAAATGTTTCCTTTTCAGATTAAATGTGTTTGAACTCTTTTTCAAAGTGTTTTAACATGTTTTATTTACTGTTTGTTCATATATATATATATATATATATTTATATATATATATATATTTATATATATATATATATATATAAGGTTAAATGTATTCAAGATAGACATCTCGTGAACAAAAATAAAATTATTAAGAGTGCTCCATACATAAGACAATACATTATTTTTATTTATATAGACAAATATTACACAGTAGCTACACTGACCATGCAAATGGTTCAGACAGTTGTTCGTTAAGGTCCAAAAGCTCTCTACGATTTAATACTCTTTAGTATAATTGGCTACCCCAAAATCACTCCCTACTTAATTTTCTGCTGCTTTGTACCATTACGTCTGTTAATAAATTTTTTACCCCTTACCTTGCTAGTTATCTTTTCTTTTTAATCTAGATTTTTTTCGTAATTTATTTTTACTTATATGATTGCATCATGTTTTTACGCTAACTTATTTAACTGTTATTAACTTCTATTTAAGCTCCATACTTATTAATGTATATTTTAAAGTTTATACTGTATTCCCTCATAATATTAAGTTGCTACTAGGTTTTATTTGTTTTTATCGGTATATTCTAACATTTTGTACTCTATTGTTATATTTATATTTATTTTTATATACTGTTACTATGAATCTAATTTATATTCCAACAATTTCTGTCTTCATTGCTTTATTATTTTCATCATCGTTATGATTATTATTATTATTATTATTATTATTATTATTATTATTATTATTATTATTATTATTATTATTATTTCTTTATTTTATTATCTTTTTATTTACATTTATATTTCGTTTTTATAATGTATTATATTTTAAACAATCTGTTTTTTTCTCTAAATCTCATTATCATTATTTTTTATTTGTTATAATTATTATAATTATAATAATAATTATTATTATTGTTATTATTATTATTATTATTATTATTTACTTTTTATTATTCTCATTTTTATATATTTTTCTCATATATTATTTATTTTTGGATTTTATTTTCATAATTGATTTCTAGCTTTTCTACGGCTTTTCGGTATTGTTATTCTTAACGATTACTGGAGATTCCAATTTTAAATTGCTCCCACTATACATTTGGGCACAGCTAATCCACACTATATGCCTAGGCACAGTTTGCTTCTAATACACGAATACGCCAATTCTAAAGAAACTCCAACCCGAATTGTAACATAATCCTCTCCATAACTTTGCGATGCAACGCGAATCGTACATTTCCGCCAAGATTATGTTATAATTCATGAGAAGAAAATAACGGACAGCCCGCTCAAGACATTTTTAATTCGTCTATTTGTATTTGCAGCCAAGCCCCCTTCTGTTTTCCAGCATAACGTCTTTTATAACAAGTGTTTGGCGCCGGCCTTTGTGCCTTCGGGCCAAGATCAAAGTGTAGTATATGTTCCGAAAGATGCTGCAATAAAATACCATTGTATTTGTGGCAATGGGCTTCTGGTCCATGTAGGGGCAACGCTATATACCTAGAGCCTCTCACTATCCATCTCCCATTTCACACCCGGGAACTGGTCCGCCTTTCCCTCCTGCCCCCCTCTCCACATTAAAAACGACCTTGTGCCATACTTGCTCTCGTGTGGAAGCAAATAAATACAGCTTCTTCAACGATATGCAAATCGTAACTATTTGTCTACAATTAAATAATTATCGGTAAAAATATTAGTGCGTCTTTAAAGCTATGGTAGTACATCCTTTTATAACATCTGCATTTAAAAATAAAGCATAACCTATTTTATACGGCATATTCTGAGTTTGCATATTCCTATATATGACGATCGATTTCGCAAATATAAACATAAACAAGGGGGAATGCAAATGTTCAAACAGATACATATATATGTATGAAAATTATATATGTATATATATATATATATATATATATATATATATAAATGTGTGTATATATATATATATATATATATATATATATATATATATATATATATATATATATATATATATATATATATATATATATATATACACTGGACTAGACTACCCGTGACTCGTTGGATCAGTATGTTATATTAGCTATGGAAGTCATGTTAGAGCGTGACACTTGTGACGTAAAGAAAAATGTTTTTTTTTTATTTTGACATAACAGAAACATTTCTATGAAAGTATATTAAAATGAACAAAAGAATATAGATAGCTTTCTATGAGTCGTTCTGTTTATCATAAATTATTGTTCTTGAAAAAAAAAAATGGCAGTTTCTGAATTATAAGTGGTTGGCCATACTTATAGGTAGATGCGAAATATTTATTATAGTTAAATTCAAATTTTGATATATCTGCTTTTTTTAAAATTGTTCATTTCTGTATTACCTTTAAGTTATTTTAAACCCCACTCTCCCCATATTAATAACTAATTTCGAAATAATAACGTTAATATTTCAGTGTGCTGGCCATGCGCGCATGCGCAACCGGATGTTCTGAACCGGAAAGTGGGTTACATACATCGTTACAAGGTCATTTGAGTTTTGTAATTATATATATATATATATATATATATATATATATATATATATATATACGTTCACACATATGTATAAGTGGTCATGTACCTGTGTCTATGCATGCGTGTGGGCTTGTCCCCATGCGTGTTCGTTCCTAAATCCTATTTTGGAATAATTGTACTCGCATTCAATTCACCGTAAAAATGATGGCGCGATTGGAGTCACGAAAACATCCTCTATAATTCCGTTATTTAAAACAAAGTCAGAATAATGCATTGCTTTTGGATAAAGTTATAATAATGCATCTATTTAAAAGAATGTTAGTATCTGCAGCATAGATGAACGCATATGAATAAATCTTAATATATATGGATATGCTCCCTCTTTTAAAATCGGAACGGCACGCATTACATGACTTATAAATAATATATGGACATGATATTTATTTAACGATTACATATAGGTTTAATTTCGGGAAGTCCTTTATCTATACATATATTATGGGCGTGATAAAATAGATAAGTTAATTCCTGCTTTATATTAAACTAGAGACGCTTTGTATCAAGTGATTGAATAAATAATATGCACCAATCTCATAATATTATACATATGTATATATACATATGTGTGTGTATATATATATGTATATATATATATATATGTGTATACATATATATATATGTATATATCTATGTATATATATGTATATACATATATATGTATATATATATATGTATATAGGTATATATGTATGTATATATATGTATATACATATATATGTATGTATATATATATATATATATATAAGAATAAATAGTTAATAAAACATGATAAAAACTATTTGAAAAAGAGTTAAAAACATATTCACTTTTACAAAGGAAACACTAAGTAAGAGGATAGTTCTTAATCCGCGGAGTTTCGAAGAAACACTTTCCTCCTCATCAGAGAGAAGGATTTAATTAAAAGGCGGGATCGGATTTTGCTTGTAGAAGTATTTAATAAAACTACAAGTAAGTAATAGATCTTACTGGATAACAAAAATGAAGCAGAGGGAATAAGGTGAGGAAAAAAGTGATTTCACGTCAATGGATAGTCTGGTGAAGGGTAAAATATCCAATGACGATAAAATCCAAAAATGCTGAATCCAAGAAAAGTGGTTAAATTTTCATTCGCACAAGTAAAATCCAGGGGAGTCGCGAAATTGGAAGATAGTCTAAAATAATCCAAAATGCAGAAAGCCGTGGAATAATTCATAAATAGGTACAAGGAAAAGGGAATGAATTCCAATAATATAATTACAACAAAAATGTGCGTAAAAAAATGGAAGAAAATTTAAATTCGACTCTCGACGCATATATATATATATATATATATATATATATATATATATATATATATATATATATATATATATATATATATATATGGGGGTATATGTACGTGTGTTTGTATACATAATAGATTGTGTATATTTTTAAATATAATAACTTCGTAGAAGGGCTTCGTAGAAGGACTTCGGTGTTTTATGTGGGTAATAGAATAACAGGCACGAGGAAAGAGTCTGCGATTTAATTTAATTGACTTTATTAACCGTAATTTATATATATGAAGTATTCTCAATAAATAGAATATATACGCGATAATTTTAACGGATAATCGATTTAATGTAATAAAAAAGTTTTTATGACGTCATATAAAAGTTTAGCCTGTTATTTTGTTTATTTCTTCCTGTCTTTTATCTAAATTCACAATGTTGCATAGATTAAGGAAACCGTAAATGGACGAGTGTCGTGTCTCTTAATGATAGGTTTATGTACGCCTGTCTTGCAATCATCTAGATATATCCGATTTATATGTTATCGTAAATTACTGTTAGAAGCAGTGTTTACATGGCACGGCCATAGCCTAAACGCTATGAAATATGCTAATAATGTATCTGCTTTCTATGTCATGCTAAAATTATTGAATTTGACCTGTATTTGTTTTTAACACAGTTTGTGTTCATCTTAAGTGGAACTTTTACCTCCATTTTTTAATTATTGATATTTAGTAAGACAATATTTCTAACACATCTATAATTACTTATGGAATGCACATGACAAAATATACACGCATTATATAAAACCTGTCAAAATTGTGCTCGTAATGAGCTCTAAACCGTGCTTGAGAAATGTGTGTATGAGAGATTAATAGTATTTACTTCCCTGGGTTAAACGTCCGTTTGTGTACGTATTAATTTATTCTCATATTACACAAAATATGTTGTTATCGCAATTTCAGAACAGTCATACAACGATTCTGTATCATTCAATTTCTACTTCCATGAACCAGTAAGAAATATGTGCATTCTTAATGCATAATACAATCAGGCAGCCAATAAAGTGTTCGTCTCTATGCGAGTAAAATTTTCTACATATCATAAGTAATTTACACATGTAATAATTCAGAGCATTAAAACAAATGCCTTAGTTAATCTTGCTTTCCTGACTGCTGGAAAACTGCTTCTGTGGAATAAGTTTTCGGGGATTCTGGCGAAGGAACTGAAATAAAATAAAGTATCGCCCCATTAACCTCAGTCAGCTTATCACAAAAATATTTGCGTTTATAATCAACCAAGCTCTAATCCACAACCTTACAACTGCTTAACTTCGGACCGACCAAAAATATCGATTTTGGCTAGCCCGTTTACAGCAGATATTCTAACTGTAATCTCTGGACGTTAATATCATACACTTGACAAACAAGGGCGAGTAAAGTGGTAGCGCTAGATATATCTAAGTCTTTTGACAGGTCATGACACGATGGTCTTCTCAGAAAAATCAGGCCATAATTATAACTGGACGAATATTACACATTATTAAGACACTTTTAAGTAATAAAGAATCCAGATTGTCCACGAGGGTCGTGTATCTAAACAATATAATATACATTAGGGAGTGACTAAGGGATCTATCCAAAGATCGATCCCTGAAGTACTTCATCACTTTTTGCTAACATTCATAAACGTCCTCCCTGATAAAGTTCTGTCTGATATGCGAATATTGCTGATGACACCACGCTGTATAACAGGCAAGAGGGGAAAACTAATGAACACACATCTAATGGGAATGGCAGAAACACTAAACGCAGACATCAAATCTATGGTGGAATGGTGAAATAAATGGATCACCACATTCAATGCTGCCAGGTCTTAGCTTGTTTTCTTTCAAAGATTACAAAAAACCTTCTCAACCACCGATAGAAATAGCTGAACAAACATTACCTGGGCGAACTTATTTTAAACTCCTTGGCTTAAATTCGAATTTGAGTTGACACAAATACATTGAGAGCATTGCCAATATTGCTGCAAAGAAGGTGGGCTCTCTCGGCTGTGCTAGAAACTTACTTAAGCCTGAAAGTGTACTGCACCTCAAAAAGGCCACTATGATCTATTGTTTTCATATTGGGGCTGCTACATTTGCTACTAGCGTCTCACCCCTGTACAGGGTTCCAAAAAGAGTCGTCAACCTGATAGGTCCTGAACTTTAATCTAAGCTTGAGCCTCTATCCCATCGTGGAAATGTTGCATCCCTACTGCTTTTTCTACAAGTACTTTAATGCATTATACCTTGACGAACTACAAGTACTTGTGGCAATCGACTTAAATGCCCCGGACAATCACAACAAGTAGTAAATCCAACCCACACACACTTTATACAGATCCCTAGATGTAAGATCGCCTTCTATTCTAATAGTTTCATGCTCAGAACTGCTAAACTTTGAACTCAATCCCGGGATTCTTCTTTTCAAACCGTAGTGATATGCAGAATTCAAGTGTAATGTGAACTGAAACCTTGCTGATCATGTCTCTACATTGTATTCCTGCAACGTATCACCCCGATATAAGCCCTCTATATCCAACTGGTAATGTGCCTTGTTTGAGGTGAAAATGTAATAGAAAAATAAAAAAAGAATAATTTGTTTAAATAGTTATCTCAAATACAAGAACTTATTTGTATATTAAAATAAAAATAGTCGTTTTACCATTCTAAATAAAATAAATTCTTATTTCTGACACGTTAACATTTTTATAATTATCCTTAATCCAATAAAGGGACATTATATACATTTGAATGAATATTTACGTAAAATCCGTTCGCTGGAAAATATGTGTTGACAGTCTAATGCTTCAGCCTGTCTCTCACTCCTACGTAATACTTTACATTTTCAAAGGTTGAGTACATCTTAAATTATAGTATTGTTTGAACATTTAGAAAAGTGCAGCTCTTATCATCATATTCTCCCTTGACATGGTTCAAAATCGGCTCCAAAACATAATATGATATGCTTTTTTCTCCTCTATACAACCTATTTCATAGAGAATAGATATTGTGATACTGGCTCTATTATTACTTTCATGACTGTTGCTTCTCTGAGCTTTAATTTTAGGCCTCCTTACATAATTCTCAAAAGAAGCACTTGTCTAGGTTAAACTAAATTTAGTAGTTTCCTGCACTCTATATCTGAGCCTAAATTTTAAGCAAACTTCAGTATCTTTTCTAGTAAGCTTTTAGTAAACTTCAGTAAGCTTTTTCTAGAATTGTCAGCCTACAGAACCCTGTTCTGCTGGTGTGCTTTACATCTGACTAAATCATGATCGTGTTCAAGTGAGATATTACCAAGTTCTTGTAAAGCTTTCTCCTGAAATTGTTATATATCTTATCCAACCCGCTCCACGAACGATGACTACGCTTCTCTCCTTTACCATCAATAACATTACCCCTTATCTATCAGTAGCTTTTGGGCTTTAATAAGAGGATGGTATTTGTATAACAACATCTTAGAATAGTATCAGTAATATTAAATGGGCTATCATTTTAAAAATTAACAATGAAATCCGTGGAATCACTTCTAACACACAACACACCAGACTTACTGGTGAAACAGCCAAGTCCTAATATCTCACCTTATAGATGCCGCATACAAGATATCAATCTATTTTAATAGTTTCCTGCTTATAAATCGTTTGCCTTTGGAATTCACTGAGTGCTCTTCACGACTGTACAACCTTGAAAACATATAAATACAATGCTACAGACCATCCCGCTGCACGACTCCCTACTGTGAAAGCTGGCAGTTCGTTTTGAGTAGCACATGCGATGATGGTGGTGGCAAAACTCTATAATCTATCGAATAATAAATATGAACAGAAAACAAGTGTTGATGTCCGAAATATTAAAACTAGGACGATTATATACCCACCCACATACAGCAACTTTTTGTCATCAAGTGGATTTTTAAAAATCAAGTCTATTCTTTTCTAATAAAATCCGACTCTTTTAAAATTCAATCCATTAAAAAATCGTACCTCTGTGATAATCTAATATAACTCTTTTATAGAAAACGTTGTGCAAAATGCATTAAACGATCAGACGAGCAAGAATTTACAATTCTGGGCATGATAAGGAGTTATATTTACTTCAAAGGGCTAATTTGTAAAATGTAGTAATAAATCACAGTGACACATCTAACGCATCAACCAATACTAATTATTGATATCCGAATTGTATAGTTTTTTCTAGTTCATTGTTAAAGGACAAATATTATGAATCCAACCGGTGTTGTTGTTGTAGAAGAAGCAGAAACAACAACGAACATACGCATAATGATATATCAGAACCAACTGATGTAAATGCTGGAGGAAAAGAACATAAGGGTTTAAAAAAGTAAATAGATTTTTTTTTCGAATTTTAAGAAAACAGAAGTTGTATTTATTGTAATAGGAACACTGGGGATGTGAAAAATGTATTCTGCAAGTGGGTTAAAAAAAACGGGATTCATTGCAAGACTGCTTTGGTGGGAACAGCCAGAATCTTGCGCAAAGTGCTGGCAGACTGAGAAAACATGATGCTGATAACCTATGCTCATTTGTTATGATAAGTCCATCAGTATAAAATTGGCAATACCTACAGTCAGACCCAAAATGTGATAACAACCACCACCAAAATAATAATAATAATAATAATAATAATAATAATAATAATAATAATAATAATCGTAATTAACAACAACAATAATAATAATAATAATAATAATAATATTAATAATAATAATAATAATAATAATAATAATAATAATAATAATAATAATAATAATAATAATAATAATAATAATAATGACGATTTAAAGAATGATGCTTATTAATTGCCATGTTTGGAAATTTTTTGTATTTTTCAAGCATTTTACCATCTACAAAAAAATTATGGAGTCATGAGGAAACGAATTTAACTTCAGAAAATTTTGCATTTAGCCAAGTAAATACAATGCACAGTAATTTTCCAGGGAGATAAGCTTTTTCTATTTTTTATCACTGGCTTGATTCCGTTGAAGTTTTTTTTCGGAATGTTCAAAGAGAAGGTTAACTTGAAAAGTGACTCTCTATAATTCATGGATGAACTGAACGCTTTGGGAAAAACAACCAGATGTATAGCCTAATATATAAGATTGTTTAGTAATGACATAAAGACGGACGTAACCAAATGTGATAAGAATATTATGAGAATATGTAAGCTCGTCTACTCAGATAGATCCTTTAACTTTCAACAATAGATTTGATAAATAATGTTGACACTGAGAGAAGCTACATATATTTGGGAATATTTTAAATTGATAAAACAAAGAATATAACCATGAAAAACAGGTCACAGCTCAGTGTAACATACACAAAGGGTTATTCATAAGTATAGTATTAATACAATATACGTCATGCGGCTGATATACTTCACTGAATATACACGACATAAAATACTTATTCGCAAAAATACGCAAAATCCTTAGAATTTATTGGAGTTGTTCTTAAGGAAAAAGATGCATGGCGGTTTAATCTTCCTGGAAAAACAGCTGGTTGAAGCTTACTTTGTATTAAAGGTGCTGTGATTACAGAGAAATAGAATCTAATTAATATGTTTCTGAAAGTAATGCAAACCTTTTACATGACGTGAAAAGGTTAAAGCTTATAAGACCTGTATAAAAGTCCAGTGCTATATATATATATATATATATATATATATATATATATATATATATATATATATATATATATATATATATATATACATATATATATATAGATAGAGATAGAGAGAGAGATGGGGAGAGAGCAAGAGAGAGAACAGAACAATTATTTGGAAATAAACTATATATATGTAGTGATATTACATGATCGACTGAGAACATTTTAATGTGAATGGCTATGCATTTCTGTTCCACTGGTCTGTTTTTCAGTAGATGCCAATATTGCCCGCGTCAACTCAAACGTAACCAAGTTCTTGTCGAACCGTCCTTTTAAATAATCAAATTATACCAAATTTCCACTACAAACGATTACTACAATAGTGTCTTTATGACTACAGTACGCATATTAACCCCAATCCTCGAATCCAAAATTAAGAAACGTAATATCATACTTTTTAATATGATTTCCCAATAAACTGATTGATATATAGCTACGTTATCGACAAGTATATAGCAGGTTCTTCTGCTCTATCGAATTTAGTTATTCGGTATCGTTCGCAATCTTTTCATTCATTTTTTGCAGTTTTTCGACATCATGAACAACATTCAAATTTGCACGATTTTCTGGTTTCAGTTTAAACTGGACAGAAAAGCTGCAAAGACAGCTTGTGATATCAATGATACTTTTCGCCCAGGAACAAGTAACGAAGTGTGGCACAAAGATATTTCAAGAAATGTAGGAATGGTGACGAGAGCCTCGAAGAAAATTTGAAATCCGATCCTCGCAAAACAACAAGCAGTGTTGCTGTTGAACTCGCGATCAGTCGTTCGCCATTTAAAGCAAATGGATGAATGCGTACCGCATGAATTGAATGATTATAAAAAAAAATTTCGTCGGTTGATGTGTCTTTTACGCTCTTTCTGCGCAACAAAATATATATATACTCTTTTATTAATGATTATTTGCAAATATTGTGATTACAATCAGTTCCATAAAAGCACATAAGAATAAATCCTATAAAAACAGTACACAACTGATTTTCACATCCTGGCTTTAATTCATTCTGTTATTACAATTTTAATTAATAAAATGTATCGATTGTAGAAAACAACAAAAATGAAATTCTAAATACAGTGTTTTCAATGGAAACGCACGATCACATTTACTATTAGTATCACCGGACATTGTACTTTATAAAACCATGTGAATCATTGTATTCACAATTGTTATATGTATACAAGGGTGATTTACTTTGGCTTTCGTGCATAAGTTCATGGAGGAAGATGATAATTTTGTGATTGTTTATCAAAATCCTAACGAGACGTACTCATCAAGCACATGAATTACAATTAGTACAATTGATTTCTTGTAAAGATTCATCAATTTGATTATAAATGAAATGGATTCTTTGAAGTGTAAGTGCAAACATCACTCGCACAAATTGTATTGTACTAACAAAGTAAAACAACTATTCATATATATATATATATATATATATATATATATATACATATATATATGTGTGTGTGTGTGTGTGTGTGTCTGTGTGAGTCGCAAAGAAGACTATAAATGTGTGTTTATACATTTAGAATGATATAATGTTGATTTTTCATAGTGAAACGAGCACACGAAACAGAACATTTTTTAAATACTGTAATTTATATAATTTTGAAATTATTCGAAATATAAATGCTTGAAATAGTTTACATTTACCGCGCATACATATTGTGTAATGAACAAATATGCCCACCAGTTGTTTGTAGTCAGTTGCAGTTTATGACCTTTAGATACCCATGCTTATATCTGTAAATAAATATTTGCTGTTCTCTGTATTTGTTTACCGCGGGACAGTCATGGGGAGGGGTTGCCCCTATTCTGTACTTTAACCTTGCAATTGAATAAAAAACATATTATTAAAGTTTAATTAGATTTTGAAATACGATTTTTAAAAAATATCGCAGATTAGTAAGTGCATAAGCACCATGTTTTCAAACGTCTTCATTTTGCACATTTTAAGATATATAGAGATTGCGCCATTTCTAAATGTTGTATGCTCTTTATATATGATTGTTCTAATATTTCTAGTGAGGAGTTATTAACATCTATTTGTAAAATATATTATAAATTCACGAGGACTTGATTTTATGAGAAAAACAAAGGATAATATCTTAATATTTGTAAGACACAGATATGTAATGTGTTACAGATTGATTTTTTAAGTTGTGGTCAATGTGTTTGCTTATTTGTTTATTATATCTGCTAGTTAACACCATACACACATATCGGAGTTACGTGGGGAACATGCTTGTCATGTGATATCTATGTATAATTTGATTAGTTATCTATTATATAAATCTCGCCTGTCTGTATGTTTGTGTGTATGTATGTTTGTGTGTGTGTATGTATGCCTTAAATGTTCGACCGATGCGACACATTTTCACGAAATCTTTACCGTTTTAAAGCTCGAGGCTTCGGGTGACAAATATCGAAAATTCGGCTAAAAAAATAATTATTTCACATTACGCTGGGCACTTTTTCACCGATATTTTCGAAAGTCACCCCCTCATTTTGATTGTCAAGCGGTTATTTAAATATTTGCCAGATCCCGTTTTGCGATGGGTGCAACAACCAAGACATCACGTTTTAGTTTCACGTTCTTTTCCTTCTTCGCGATACGGGTTCGGGACTGGCTGCCTACTCCCACTTTTTTGTTGTTCAACACACACCGCTAAACACTCGGGCAACGTCGGGCACCCAAGCTAGTCTATACTATAAACCTTACCAATCTGTTTTAATGTATTATGTATATCTCTAAAAACATTCGACAAAGGCTAGAGATCCTGAGAAGACCTATATCATTTTGAAGCTCGATATGGTAATTGGGATGCAGATTGCACGACATACTAAGCGTACAGGCAATTAGAAATCGTCTGTGAATTAATTATTCCAAGCTATGGCGGAGGCCGTGCAACAAATTATTTTTTTTACATTTTGATTAGGATTTCAGTTTAACGTATAACTTTAATGGAATATGGTCACTGAATTTCTGGTTAGAGAGCATTTGAATAACACCTAAGCAATCTAGAATAATCTGGGTAGTAAACTATTGTTTATTTTTTCGACGAATGCATGTAGACCTCAGCATTTGATGGAATCACGTTATCGATTTGGGGGTGCTATTGTCATATGGAATGTCAATTTTCAGTTGAGATAGTAGATGTAATTTTTATTCCTCCCTGTAAAAGGACATACTTTATTATTCTCGGCTCAAGGTATACGGTTATATAGATTTAAAAGTGTATAGTCTAAAGCTTACTCAAAAATCTGTAATAATTCCTTGTGCTTCAAAAGTACTCCTTTGAAATAAGAATTTTGTTTTGAATGAAGTCATCTATCTAAAATTCATTGAAAAACTATTGAAATATAACATTTCAACTATGTTTCAAACTTCAATAAATTGTACAACTTAAGAATATCTATATTTTTATAAAGTAATAGGGTTCGTGTGTTTCCGTCTGTGTGTACAGCTCTCCATCATCAACGAAATATAAAGGAGGTAAGAGGGTAGATCTCTCCTGGTAGAGAAACATTAGAACCCATTTTAGGATGTTTCTGTTATAGGAGACATAAGAATCTTTGCCTAATTTCTTTATATACTATTCTACAAACCACCCCCATATCGAATGACTTACGCTCATTTTCATATCACATTATATTAAATCTCTTTAACTAATTATCTCGACCTTATTACATATTGGAAATATTCTAATCATTTCAACTGTACTATTTACAAAATCTATTTAACATTTAATCTATCTATCTATATATCACATTATATTAAATCTCTTTAACTAATTACCTCGACCTATATATATATATATATATATATATATATATATATATATATATATATATAAACAGAGATGTGTGTGCCACAGACGATTTCTGATTGGTTAATCCAATAATCACATCTCCTAAAAAACAATCGTTTCTACGCTCTTACCTTTACCATAGAATATTATGGGTTTATTTATTGTCCATCTTGGAAGGGTTTAATTTTTTTAATAACTTGTTATTTACAAATTAAAAAAATACGAAACTATTATACGAAACTAAACTACACGAAACGCGCACACACGCACACGTTCACTACCGTCACGTTGTTATGGCAACCAAACCCGCTGGCTTACATAAACAGTAAACACACACAGTAAATGTGATTTTCTTCATTTTCTCATTTCACTCGTGGTCTTAAATTCATTTCGGGTTTGTATTACTGTACACATAGATTCGAATAAGTTGCCAAAAAACAAATATATAACAAATAAATGTTATCAAAGGCAAGATAAATTACTTTTCTACCAAACTGGATATATTTTTCGTGTTTGTATTCAATTTAACATGTTTATTCAGCTCGAAAAGCATACAGTGTTTACCGATGTATTGGAAAATTCAAGATGGCGGCCGATTCTCTCTTTAACACGGTAAGTTTGGAAAAAGGTGTAATGAATAAAAAACCGGTTAAAATACTGTTAAAAACTCGCTCAATATATGTTACCGTGACATAGGTTGACATATATTCGGCGGGTTTTTAATAGTATTTGTATAGTTTTTTATTTATAACACCTTTTCTCAAACTTACGGTGTTAAAGAATGTGTGAGACGCCATCTTGAATTTTCCAACACATCGGTAAACACTGTATTCTTTTCGAGCTGAATAAACATGTTAAATTGAATAAAAACACGAAAAATATATCCAGTTTTTATCGGTTTTTTACCTTCTCTGCAGAAGTACAAAAAAAAAAAAAACGGAAGGTACTTTTACAGAATGTTAAACTAACCCTAACTGATGTTTTATGTTTAGTTTAGGAAAAGTCAGAAGAAACAAAAGTATATTATTGCATGAAATATACGTATTTAGTTGAAGTATTGTTTATGTCAATTCTTTCGAAGAAATTTAGCAAGAATACCTGTAAACCAGGAAATCGGTAAAAATGTCATCATGGATGAATACTTGTCTATTATAATTTCTACCCTTGACAAAAACTTAGCCATAACAAAAGAGATTTATTGTTCAGATTGTTTTTGAGATTGATTTCTAAAAAGATATTTTATAAATAAGATCGACTTTAAAATTAAAGACTTAAATTACAATAATTGAATTTAAACATTCTTATTTCAATATTTGGCACATAACACCTGCAAAAATGATCACAATGTCAGGATTTCATTTTATTTCAGAATCGATGGCAAATTGTGTAGATTGATATATCATTATATTAAATACTAATATTTAACATTAGTTTATCATTTGAGCCGATAAAAAGCCCTTTTTTTTCGAGTCATAAAAGGATTTGGAGTTTCCTAATCAACCTTTCGGGTGCAGTTGCACGCTCTCAAAATAACTAAAGTGTTGGCTTTAAAAAAATTGGTTCATTAAAACTAAACAGGTTTAGTTTTAATAATAAAAAAAAAGTTTTTTTTAAAATCGCTTTGGTAATTAGATATGTCGTATGGTTATCCCTAATCGCTGAATAAAACCGCTAACGAGTTGAATGATTACGACATAAAATTAAACTCGGGTTCCTGAAACGGAAACTTCGTTTGTTTTTGTTTTTTCTTATCAATATATTTACATTGTTATTTTGTTTTCATTTTCAATCATTCGAACAGTTTTCTTTTTCAAGTAATCCAAGTTACAAATTTCCCACTGTTTACTATGCTAAAATCACAATGACTAATGTATACCTATTAACCCTTATCCTTGAGTGGCCTCTGGGCCTTGAGAAGTGGTGACACCCATGTAAAAAAAAATCACTCGAACAGTTTTCTTTTTATAATGTACAGTTTTAAAAAATCAAGAAAGAAAAGAAATTTTATTTTATTTTTTCATTAATTTCTTTCTGTGCAAAGCAATTCTTTAAAACTTACTCTGTTTCAAAAATGTTTTTATTTTATTCCCCTCCCCCTTCATTCATTTTCCTCCGCATCCTGGCAAGTATTAAAATAAACCATTTATAATATTTATTTATGGATATATTTACTTATCATTTCTTTTGTATCGGTAAACGAATTCCATTTAAAAAAAACTGTAAAAGTCACGTTAAAGGTGATTAAGTTGGAAAGTAAGGAAAAATTTACCCTTTTTACTTTTATACGATTTCTGATCACTTTGAAAAAGGTGTGTGTGTGTTTTAAAATGTATATATATAACAACGTGAGTATTCATATCGTGGGTTTGTATTACTGTACACATAGATTCGAAAAAATATACAAAAACATATATATAAATAAATGTTATCAAAGGCAAGATAAGTTAATTTTCTACCTAACTGGATATATTTTTTGTGTTTTTATTCAATGAATATATATTTATTCAGCTCGAAAAACATACAGTGTTTACCGATGTGTTGGAAAATTCAAGATGGCGTCTCACACCCTCTTTAACACCGTAAGTTTTGGAAAAGGTGTTATAAATAAAAAACTATACAAAATACTATTAAAAACCCGCCGAATATATGTCAACCTATGTCACGGTAACATATATTGAGCGAGTTTTTAACAGTATTTTAACAGGGCACATCGTAAAAACTGACCCATTAATTTTCCTGAAGTAAAAACTATATAGTTTTTAAACTTTTAAAACTGTACATTATAAAAAGAAAACTGTTCGAGTGATTTTTTTTTACATGGGTGTCACCACTTCTCAAGGCCCAGAGGCCACTCAAGGATAAGGGTTAATAGGTATACATTAGTCATTGTGATTTTAGCATAGTAAACAGTGGGAATTTTGTAACTTGGATTACTTGAAAAAGAAAACTGTTCGAATGATTGAAAATGAAAACAAAATAACAATGTAAATATATTGATAAGAAAAAACAAAAACAAACGAAGTTTCCGTTTCAGGAACCCGAGTTTAATTTTATGTCGTAATCATTCAACTCGTTAGCGGTTTTATTCAGCGATTAGGGATAACCATACGACATATCTAATTACCAAAGCGATTTTAAAAAAAACTTTTTTTTTTTATTATTAAAACTAAACCTGTTTAGTTTTAATGAACCAATTTTTTTAAAGCCAACACTTTAGTTATTTTGAGAGCGTGCAACTGCACCCGAAAGGTTGATTAGGAAACTCCAAATCCTTTTATGACTCGAAAAAAAAGGGCTTTTTATCGGCTCAAATGATAAACTAATGTTAAATATTAGTATTTAATATAATGATATATCAATCTACACAATTTGCCATCGATTCTGAAATAAAATGAAATCCTGACATTGTGATCATTTTTGCAGGTGTTATGTGCCAAATATTGAAATAAGAATGTTTAAATTCAATTATTGTAATTTAAGTCTTTAATTTTAAAGTCGATCTTATTTATAAAATATCTTTTTAGAAATCAATCTCAAAAACAATCTGAACAATAAATCTCTTTTGTTATGGCTAAGTTTTTGTCAAGGGTAGAAATTATAATAGACAAGTATTCATCCATGATGACATTTTTACCGATTTCCTGGTTTACAGGTATTCTTGCTAAATTTCTTCGAAAGAATTGACATAAACAATACTTCAACTAAATACGTATATTTCATGTAATAATATACTTTTGTTTCTTCTGACTTTTCCTAAACTAAACATAAAACATCAGTTAGGGTTAGTTTAACATTCTGTAAAAGTACCTTCCGTTTTTTTTTGTACTTCTGCAGAGAAGGTAAAAAACCGATAAAAACTGGATATATTTTTCGTGTTTTTATTCAATTTAACATGTTTATTCAGCTCGAAAAGAATACAGTGTTTACCGATGTGTTGGAAAATTCAAGATGGCGGCTCACACATTCTTTAACACCGTAAGTTTGAGAAAAGGTGTTATAAATAAAAAATCTATACAAAATACTATTAAAAACCCGCCGAATATATGTCAACCTATGTCACGGTAACATATATTGAGCGAGTTTTTAACAGTATTTTAACCGGTTTTTTATTTATTACACCTTTTTCCAAACTTACCGTGTTAAAGAGAGAATCGGCCGCCATCTTGAATTTTCCAATACATCGGTAAACACTGTATGCTTTTCGAGCTGAATAAACATGTTAAATTGAATAAAAACACGAAAAATATATCCAGTTTGGTAGAAAAGTAATTTATCTTGCCTTTGATAACATTTATTTGTTATATATTTGTTTTTTGGCAACTTATTCGAATCTATGTGTACAGTAATACAAACCCGAAATGAATTTAAGACCACGAGTGAAATGAGAAAATGAAGAAAATCACATTTACTGTGTGTGTTTACTGTTTATGTAAGTCAGCGGGTTTGGTTGCCATAACAACGTGACGGTAGTGAACGTGTGCGTGTGTGCGCGTTTCGTGTAGTTTAGTTTCGTATAATAGTTTCGTATTTTTTTAATTTGTAAATAACAAGTTATTAAAAAATTAAACCCTTCCAAGATGGACAATAAATAAATCCATAATATTTTATGGTAAAGGTAAGAGCGTAGAAACGATTGTTTTTTAGGAGATGTGAGTATGTGATTAAATAATCAGAAATCGTCTATGGCACACACATCTCTGTTTTTATAGATATATATAGGTCGAGGTAATTAGTTAAAGAGATTTAATATAATGTGATATATAGATAGATAGATTAAATGTTAAATAGATTTTGTAAATAGTACAGTTGAAATGATTAGAATATTTCCAATATGTAATAAGGTCGAGGTAATTAGTTAAAGAGATTTAATATAATGTGATATGCAAATGAGCGTAAGTCATTCGATATGGGGGTGGTTTGTAGAATAGTATATACAGAAATTAGGCAAATATTCTTATGTCTCTTATAACAGAAACATCCTAAAATGGGTTCTAATGTTTCTCTACCAGGAGAGATCTACCCTCTTACCTCCTTTATATTTCGTTGATGATGGAGAGCTGTACACACAGACGGAAACACACGAACCCTATTACTTTATAAATATATATATATATATATATATATATATATATATATATATATATAAATGAGATTATAGCAGTTTAAAAACATTTTCAAAACACACACACACCTTTTTCAAAGTGATCAGAAATCGTATAAAAGTAAAAAGGGTAAATTTTTACTTACTTTCCAACTTAATCACCTTTAACGTGACTTTTACAGTTTTTTTTTTAATGGAATTCATTTACCGATACAAAAGAAATGATAAGTAAATAAATCCATAAATAAATATTATAAATGGTTTCCTTTAATACTTGCCAGGAGGCGGAGGAAAATGAATGAAGGGGGACGGGAATAAAATAAAAAACATTTTTGCAACAGAGTAAGTTTTAAAGAATTGCTTTGCACAGAAAGAAATTAATGAAAAAATAAAATTAAATTTCTTTTCTTTCTTGATTTTTTTTTAGTTTTTTATGAAAAAGGAAGTCAAAATTAAGACAATAAAAGCAATTTTTATTCAGAGCGAACCTCAGTCGTCAGGTCTGTAAAAAAAGACGTGGAATAATAAATGTTTTCTAATACAAATTGTTTTTACTTATGTGTTCATTTGTCTCTTTGAAGTTCGTTTGTTTAATATATCGGTTTGCAATATAATTTTGTCATTCTGTCAGACTCAAATTTTAAACCTATATATCTATAAAAGTGAAAGTGTGTGGGTGTGTGTGTCTGTGTACATTTCCCTACGAAATAACTCTGTCAATTTTTAGTCTACAGACTCGAAATTTGATATACAGGGTACTGAGATTTGGAAAAATCTATGTGATCGGTTTTTAGCCAGAAATTTGGCGATTAAGGGGTCAAAGTTCAACGATTTGAGCTTTGAGAACTCTACCAAACTTCTCCGACAATTTTGGGTCTACACACTTGAAATTTTAGATATAGCTTCCGTGGACATGGATCTAACTTAATAACTTGATTTGAGCCCAAAAAATTTAAATTTTCAGGGGTCATAATAGGGGTCAAAGTTTAAAAATTACCCCCTTTTTTGCTCAGCATACACCTCCAAACACCCGGGCAACGCCGGGCACCCATGCTAGTATTATATATATCATTTAAATATATATATGTGTATATATGTGTATATATGTATATATATACGTGTATATATATGTATAAATATGCATATACATATGTATGCATATATATATATATATTTAAATATATATATATATATATAAATATATATATATATATATATATATATATATATATATATATATATATATATATATATATATATATACTACACAAGATTTCCAGCTACGGTATAACTGGAAATGTTTTCTCGGTCATTAAATCATTTCTCTCTGATAGGTTCATAAGAGTAGTGGTTGGTGGGCAGAAATCAGAGGCCCACAATATTAATGCTTGAGTTCCTCAGGGGTCCACATATGGCTCAACTCTCTTCATGATCTACATCAATGATCTCCCAAAACACATACTAAAATCTTTCCTTGACATCTATGCTGATGACACGACCATCTATGACAACACATCAGAGGCCGTAAATGATGATGTTCTCTCTGATTCTCTCTCTTTTGATCTTGAGCGCGTGGTACACTGGGGAAAGAGGTAGCTGGTTACTTTTAATGCATCTAAGACCAAGCTCCTATCTCTACATCATAAACGCTCTGATCCCCATCTTGCATCAATTGAAATGGATGGGTCCCGTCAAGGAGAGGTCCTATGTTTTGATAAGCTTCTGGGTTTTACCTTTACTCCTGATCTTAAATGGAACACTGACATCAAATCTGTTCCCAGGGACGTTGGGAAAATGGTGGGATCCTTCTACCGCTCCAGAAGATATCTCACTACTGATGCAATTCTCTATCTGTATAAAAGCCAAGTACCTCCAAGGATTGAATACTGCTGCCACATCTGGGCAGAAGCTGTGGTCAAGGTCGCTGGGAAAGCGGTTGGATCCTTCTACCGCTCCAGAGGGTATCTCACTAATGATGCAATTCTTTATCTATATAAAAGCCAAGTACGTCCAAAGATGGAGTAGTGCTGCCACATCTGGGCAAGAGCTGCTAAAAACAGCATATCCTGCCTTGGCAGAGCACAAAATAGGGTTCGTGGCTTGGTGGGGGGTGCCCTTTTCTCTTCCCTGCCATCTCTTTCCCACAGAAGAGACGTAGCGAGCATTTCTTTGTTCTATCGTTATTTCCATGGCAAGCGCTCGTCTGAGCTCCATTCTCTGTCCCTCCGCCAATCTTTGTCGAAAAACACCAGACTAGCTGAAACCACCGTAAATAATTTCCCTTCTCCTTATATGTGCCTAAATCAAAACGTAGATTCTATGAACAAGCTTCTTTCTTAGAACTGCCCTTCTGTGGAACTCTGTTCCGCTTGTCTGTTTCCCTTCCGACTTCGACCTGGATGTCTTCAAGTCCAACACAAACAATTTCCTGATGAACCGCTCCATCACTAATGACACCTTATCAATTCTCCAATACTATTGATACACAATCCCATTGATTACTCTACACACAATAATCCTTTTTCCCCGAATGGCTTTTGGGCCTTGATAAGTTGTGAACTCCATGTAAAAAAAACAATAAAAATTGGGGAAAATGCAGTATGATCTAGTTCATGGATAAAATGTGGCACATTTGTGATCGTTTATTAGAACGTAAGAACGGAAAAATAATTTTAATTATGAAATTAAATACTGACTACATGTGATATAAAAATTGAGATAGAATATTCGAAAAAAAATTATGTTTGATCTAAAAATAGAAAAAAAATAGATTTTTTTTTAACTATCGATCAATTATTAGGAATGAAAAGTTATACATCTAAAAATAATATATTTCACAAAAAGTGGAATTAGTAATAATTATTTAATTCAATTATTCAAGAAAATCTATCTGTCTAGTAACATGAACATTTATTTATAAATATTTAGACGTGACTGGGTTCCCATCCCTAAAATCCAAGGTGGCGACGGTAAGCAAATGGTTTCTAAAATGTCCAGGATCTTGTTAAATAATGGAATTATTTGAATTTATTTAAATACAATGTAATTATATTATAATAATCTTGCATATTCTTATAGCCAATCATAGTAAATGTTGTTTAGACATGGAAAAGTTAGTGTAATTGATTCGAAAACATTTTAAAATATTTGTTTTGTTTACATTAGATCAAAACTAGGTCAAACGCGTTGTTTCGAAAAAAATTAAATTTACAATTTTTTTTTTTTGAAAATTATGAAAAAGAATTATATATTTCGGCTTTTAAAATAAAAAAAAAACTTTAAGGATTAATCTTTTTTGTAAAACCGATATTGTTCATAAAGAACGGAGTTTAATAAGATTTAATAAGCTTAAAAGAAAAGCAGTTTTTGACCGATTCAAATTATATAAAACGATATTTATGAAATTTGAATATTTCAATATTTTATGGTTACTCTTCATTCTACGTTACACAAATCCAACTTCCTGACTTGAAATGTAAACGTTTCGGTGATAGTTAGAAATCATGTCATTTTTTTATAGTACAAAAGAATGAAGCTCATCATGTGCGTGTGTTCATACCTCCGATCTTGTCAGTGTCGCCCCGCTTTTTTATAGAAATGTCTCTTCCTCCTTCATTTACAACAAATGCATTGACAAAACGTAAGTGAAATTCGATAAGCCCATGCCTGCTTCTGCTCAAGTTAATTCCCTGAATGTATTACTTTGCAACTATTCCATATATCCCTAAAAACCGGAAGCAGCTACTATCTTTGGAAATGTCATTCACTCTTTAAACCACGGGAGAAATAATTTATATTATTCTGGGATGAGCAAATCCTAACTTACGTAGATGATTTGTCATCATTTCAGACCGACTCTACTGATTCCTAAACTCTTTGCACTCCCCGGAGTAGTTCTCATTCAGGATGGGGGGTCCTGCAAAAGAATTTACTACTTCTTCTCTGAACAACCTCAATTTGTTTTCCATCTGAGTATCCCAATTTCCGCTACTGAACATCAGCACGCCTATAACCCCTGCACAAATGCCCATCTTTTCATTATATTGTTCTACCTCTGTCAGGACATCCAGCAACTCCAAATCTACCACCTCATCCGGAATAGCTTCTGCTGAAACAAATGGGAATACCATTATTATCGAGAACCATACTCTCGAAATAGACACGTTCAAAGGTGTGAGTTGTGGCTGCCAAACTCCATTAAATTTTGAATTTCTGTAAACGTGCAGACACACCACCAAAGAGCAGATATGGGTTAAAAACGCTTTCTCCATACGGATAGTGGGCATCATGGCTTTTCCTAAAATCCGTCTTTCAGAGTTATCTTCGCATACTTCGCAGAAATCTTTTCCGTAATGTTTTGTCACCATCCGTGATCACTGGTTTATCTTTACTGCAGTAGGAAGTAAACAATCGTTGGCACTGTCACCGCCGAGTATCGTTTGAACAACACCTGACGCTTATGAACGAGAACGTCGGGCAGCTGTCTTACATTTCTGGACTTATCAATATCTAATTTATAGTATACGTGTAATATATATATATATATATATATATATATATATATATATATATATATATTTAACTACTTTATTTACTCAGATAAAATGAATATACGAAAGTGTAGATTTATGCGTAAACTTTAAACTCAATACTATGATCACAAAACTACGCTCAACAATAAAAAAACCATATGAAAGCAACACTAGCGAATACATACTGGGAACTCAAAGAAAGCGGACATTCGCCAGTAGTTGAATGGGAAATAATAAGACAAGCTACCACGTGTAGGGACCTAGACAACCCATGTAGATTATGCGTTCTTGAAAAATTTGCTATCCTGTACTTTAAAGAACTCCAATATCTATTAAACTGTAGAAGAGAAATAGCAAACAACTGTGTTCACAAGATAAAATTTACTCTTATATAACGACGCAAAACAGTTTTTAAACTAACAAAAGCAATAGAAAATAAAAAATAAATAAATTAAATAAACATGAATATCTATACACGATCACATACATATATATGCATATATATGTATATATATATGCATATATGTCTGTACACACATATATATAAACTAACATTTATAAAAATAAAATAAAAAACACTAACCTATATTTAAAACAGATCAAGAAACTAAATATCCAGGCTAAATAGAGCACACACAAAGGAGCAGGTCAACCAGAGGTCAAATAGGTTTTTGTCCGATAAATTCATGCCCATTGGCTGATAGGAAGGGCGCGGTGGATACTAGAAAGCTGATTGGTAAACTAAAATCTCAATAGAGGATGCGCATATAAAAGCGACAAACAACCACAGAATTCGCGCACAAGCCTGAAGAATCCTAGAGTGGATGAAACACGGAATATTCAGTGTAGCTTAATCGCCATATAGATTTTATAACTTACTTTCTCGCTCTACCTACGTATTGAGCTCTTTTGAAGTAAATACTTAAAGTTTACGCATAATCTTTACTTTCGTATATTGATTTTATGTGAGTAAATTAATTAGTTATACTAAGCTCGTGAAACAGTCGAGCACCCCCAAAAGAATTTATTTCACCACACTAAAAATAGATAAGGAAAGAGTTAATATCGAGGCATCGCTACAAAATATTCCCACACCCAGCAAGCATAGCTATATAATTAAATTAATAAAAAATACAGATTAACTAATACGCCGAATGCGATGGCGAGCAAATTTGTTCCTTTAAAATGAAAACGTAAACAAAAAAAAATCCTATGGTTGTAAAACCCTTAAAAATGCGAAAACAGTAGGCCTTTTGATAAACTTTGAAAATTACCTCTTAAACGTAATTAAAAACTCAGAATTCCCAATCAAACTAACAATTTCCAACGGAAATTACCAAAATCGTTAGAAACATAAACAACTCGAATAAAATCTTTGTAAAAGAAGAAAAAACTAGAAACATTTATAAAATATAGAAACAAGAATATAACAAAATAATCACAGAAAATGTTACAAAAAGCTACAAACAAATTAGACACCAACGAAAGGGACTACATAGATATAATAAATACTGAAAGTAAACACATTACCGATAAATTAAAAATTAGCGATAAAGTTGGCAAATTGAAACCTAGAGAGGCATACATTCTGCTTAAAGACCACAAATGGGACTTTGATAATAATCCCATCACTCGCTTGATAAACCCAACTAAACCAGAAATAGGTAGAATTAGCAAAACAATACTTTCTAGATTAAACAAACAAATCAAAAAAGACCTAGAATTAAACCAGTGGGCAAATATTGCCGAAGCAATCACCTGATTTAAAAATATAGAAAACAAAGATAAATGTACGTTTTTACAGTTTGACAGCATATACAATTATCCCTCGATAGCCGAAGAACTTTTAAACATTGCCCTAGAATTTGCCGAGGAATACACTGATATATCCTCAGAAGAAATCAACATCATTAAAAATGTAGAAAATCAGTTCTAATAAATAACAATAACCAATGGATAAAAACTAAAATGAAAAATTCGTTTGAGTTGGCGATGGGTGCGAGGGATTCTACAGAGGCATCATATCTTGTGGGAGTATTCATTCTATATACCCTCACAAGCATATTTGATACTACACATATCGGCTTATATAGAGATGACGGACAAGCTATAATAAAAAAAACTCCAACAAAGTCAAGGGAGAACATTTTAAGGAAATCATACACAAGGCAATGAAAAAATTAGCCCTAAAAGCAGACATATCAGCTAACATAAAAATAATAAACTTTCTGGACGTCATGTTAAATTTAGATAAAAACACATATGAACCCTACTTAAAAGATAAAGCTACTCCAATATACGTAAGCCATAAGTCCAACCACAAAACAGATTCATAACTCGATCGCATGTAGGCTCAGTAATAACTCAAGCGATGTAAATGCATTTAACAGGTCAACCAATATCTATGAAGCAACCCTAAAAAATAGTGGATACAACAATATCGATATCAAATATAAGCAACAAAACACTAATAACTATAATAACATTCAAACTAGAAGAAAAAGAACTATAATTTGGTATACGGCCCCATACAATCAAATGTTAAAAAAAAAATTTCGCGAGAAATTTCTAGATCTTATTGAAAAACAATTTTCCGCAACAAACCCCTTACACAACATTTAAAAAAAAATACCTTAAAGTTATCCTACAGTTGTTGCGATGATTTAGAGATGATAATTAAAGCATATTATAACAAAATATTACATGAAAACAATGTAAACAACAACAAAATAAACAATAAAAAGGAAGACACCATGACAAAATTAAAACTAACACTAGCAGAAATAATAATAATAATAATAATAATAATAATAATAATAATAATAATAATAAACCAACCCTGGACAAGAACAACCATACTATAAATAAAAATACTAATAACGAACAAGATAAATGCAACTGTAGACACCGAACACTTTGCCCACTTAAAAATAAATGCCTAACCAAAAGCGTATTTTACCAGGCTACAATATTTGCGAAAGGAAACCAGCATAACAAGAATATTACGTAGGCATGACTTCCTTAGATTTCAAAACTCGATACGATTACCACAAAAGTACATTCAAAATAAAAAGAACACCGGATGAAAGCAACACTAGCGAATAAATACTGGGAACTTAATGAAAGCGGACATTCGGCGGTAGTCGAATGGAAAATACTAAGACCAGGTACCACGTGCAGGGATCTAGACGACCCATGTAGATTATGCATTCATGACAAATTTGCTATCCTGTAGTTTAAAGAACGCCAGCATATATTAAACTGTAGAAGAGAAATAGCAAACAACTCTGTTCACAAGATACAATTTACTCTAGGATAGCGATGCAAACTAGTTTTAAAACTAACAAAAATATAGAAAATAAACAAATAAATGAATTTAAAAAACATGAATATATATAAACGATCTTACATATACTTATATATATATACCATAATTAACCATGCTCTAGTCCATCATCTTACAGATGCTAAACTACTGACTGACAAACAATATGGATTTAGACAAGCCCGTTCCACAGCAGACATCCTCACCGTGATCTCTGAACGTATATACCAATCACTGGACAAAGCGGGGGAAGGCAGAGCGGTAGCTCTAGATATATCTAAGGCTTTTGACAGGGTATGGCATGAGGGTCTCCTCGGGAAGATTAGATCTTACGGTATCACTGGTAGAATACTTAACATAATTAAATCCTTCTTAGATAAGAGAAAAATCCAGGTAGTCCCCGACGGTCGCACATCTAAACAATATGATATAAATGCGGGAGTGCCCCAGGGTTCTATCCTTGGACCTCTATTGTTCCTGATATTCATAAATGACCTCCCCGACAACATTGCCTCTGAGATGGGTATATATGCTGATGACACTACACTCTATGGCAGACACGACAGGAAGACGAATGAACACATTTCTAAAGAAATGGCAGAAACACTAGAGGAAGACCTCCAATCTGTAGTGGAATGGGGACAAAAGTGGTTGGTCGCGTTCAATGCTGCCAAGACTAAACTAGTTTCATTCAATAATTACAAGAAACCCTCTCTACCACCAATAGCAATGGCCAACGACCCTTTATCTGAGAGTCCATCTTTCAAACTCCTTGGCCTAACGTTCACAGGAAACATGAGTTGGTACAATTACATTGAAGGCATTGCCAGGGCCGCTGCAAGAAAGGTAGGCTCTCTCTACCGTGCTAGAAAACTACTAACACCCGAAAGTATCATGTACCTCTATAAGGCCACCATTCGCCCATGTATGGAGTATTGCTGCCACATCTGGGCTGGTGCATCTCGCTCCTTGACAAGGTTCAAAAGAGAGTCGCAAATCTGATAGGCCCTGAACTGGCATCTCAGCTTCAGCCTCTGTCCCATCGACGAAATGTTGCATCCCTCTGCCTGTTCTACAAGTATTTTAGTGGTGAATGCTCTGATGAACTGCAATCACTTGTGCCCCCACGACGCGAGCACCCTCGACAAACCCGACAGGCTACTAGATCCCACCCCCACACTGTAGAGGTCCCTAGATGTAAAATATCTTTTTACTCCAATAGTTTCTTCCCCAGAACCGCAAGACTCTGGAATTCCATTCCAGGTCCCTGCTTCCCCAACAGTACTGACGTGCAGAAGTTCAAGTGTAACGTGAACCGACACCTTGCTGCCCAAATCCCTACATAGTACCCCAGTAGTTGTTGCCCCTGATAGTAGCCCCCTACACCAAAGTGGCAATTTGCCTTGTTTGGGGTGAAAATGTAATAAAAAATATATATATATATATATATATATATATATGTATATATATATATGTGCATCTATGTGTGTACACATATATAAATATATTTATATATAAACAAACATTAATAAGTTTTGTTTAAAAAACTAACCTAGATAAAAACAGATCCTGAAACTAAATATCCAGGCTAAATAGAGCACACACAAAGGAGCAGGTTAATAGCAGAGGTTAATAGCCCTTTTTCCTATAAATGCATTCTCACTGACTGATAGGAAGGGCGCGGTGGATATTAGAAAGCTGATTGGTTAACTAAAATCTAAACAGAAGATGCGCATATAAAAACGACAAACAACTACAGAATTCGCGCATGAGCCTGAAGGATCATAGAGTGGATGAGACGCGGAATATTAAGTGTAGCTTAATTGACACATACATTTCATAACTTACTATATATATATATATATATATATATATATATATATATATATATATATATATATATATATATGTACGTACAAACATATAGCAAAACTAAATAGTAAAAACATTAAGAGTTTGCTCAATATCATTGTAATATATATATATATATATATATATATATATATATATATATATATATATATATATATTTCAGAGGAAACATAATTTAATTTAAATAAAAAGATCAAAGAAACAAAAAAACCGGGCAGGGCGAATTGTTAAAATTTTCCTTAAGGCCTTATCGTCTGACTCTCTAAGAGGAAACGTCAGAATGATAAATTAAAAGCTAAGAATCGAATGAGGAAAGAGGGAAATTGGTTTCAGTTGGAAAACCAGTGAGATATATATATATATATATATATATATATATATATATATATATATATATATATATATATATATATATATATATATATATATCATTCTCACTGTTCAGGTGGTTTTAAATCAGTAAATATTTCCAACTGATGTTTCAAAATCTTTTGTCTACACAGGCTAGGTCGAGAGTTATTAATGACTAACGCCTCAATTATACTGAGATGATAGTTCGACCTAGCACTGTATAAAACAGAAAACCAACCATCGGAATATGTGTCAGAACACCTATTTATACTAATCAGGTTATTATCGATGGCGGACTCATGAGCTTGCGAGTGCCCGGATGTTCTCGAAACCTGGTGTAATCGAATATCCGGGAGGGATATGTTGGGATATTCTCATTTCCAATCTTTGGGATGTCTTGCCAACGTAGTCAGCTCCACACTGACAAACAAATTTATAAACAGCAGAATTCTTTTGAATGGTTGGCAAAATATCTTTACGAAAAGAAGAGAAAAAGGTTCGAGTTGTGTAAACTACTCTAAGCATAGTAGCTGGAAAACAACGTTGAGTAGCAGAAGAAATCCTTCCAACAATATGAAGGCCATCAGGACCTAACCATGGTAATTTTAAATAAATAGGACAACGTGATGGACCAATACGTTTAACACTATTGAATGTAGCAATTTTACGTTCAATAGTAGTTTTTATTATATTTATGGGATATCCATTGCTGAGGAAAATATTTGTGATTTTACCAAGTTCTGCATCAAGACGGTTTGGTGAACAAATCATGAGTGCACGATGTGTAAGAGGGCCAATGAGGATTATTTTTCTAGACTGAGGGGCAAAGGAAAACCAATTAAGTTAGATCCCTGTAAATGTAGGTTTTCTGTATACAGAAGTCTCAAACGTAGAACCAACTTTAGAAACACGAACATCGAGGAATGGAAGAGAGGCACACTCCTCGACCTCCATAGTAAATTGTAACGATGGATGCTGGTTACAAAGAAGACGAAGAAACTGTTCAGCTTCACTCCGTGAGGGAAAGCATGCAAAAGGGTCATCAACGTAGCGTGTATAGAATGTTGGTTTAGTAATTTTGGAAAATAATTCGTTTTCCAAAAATCCAACGAAAATGTTGGCTAGCGAAGGACCAAGAGGGCTAGCCATAGATATCCCATCAATTTGCCGGTATATAATGTTGTTGAAACTAAAGGAAACTGATTTAGTGGCAAGTTCCATCAGTTAAACGAAAATTCGTTCAGGAAATTGTGGAGATTTTAAGGGGCCACGATATAGATAGTCAGCACAAATACCAATGGTTTCATCCAAAGGTATATTAGTAAAAGGACAATTAATGTCAAAGGAAGCCAAGAACTCGGTATTTTTAGATGCAGATAATTTGTGTATATGATACACAAATTGAAAAGAATCAGAGATACAATGGACCGAATAAAAAGAAAGTACAGGTTTAAGAAGATCAACTAACCATTTCTCAAGTTCGTGTTGTGCAGAACCCAACATAGATAAAATGGGTCTAGAGCTTTGAGAGCCAATAGGTCGGATTCTATCGTAAATCTCCTTAGAAATAAACCCGCTTTTATAAAGTTGAAGAAATCTTTTCTGGATTTTTATTTCCATTCGAAAAGTGTTATGCCCATATATATATATATATTTTCATACCTGTGTTTTTTCTGATGTATATATGTGTATGTGCACATTTATACTCATTTCTAATCATGAAATATCTGATACCTTATACCCTTAATCTCAAGTACCCCGAACTCAAGTTTTAAACAAGGTAATTACACCCCGTTCCTTTTTTATATCGAAACTTACTAACTATTGTATTTATACGATTACTTGGAGGATCTGATCCCATATTCTTTGTATAATTATTATTATTATTATTATTAGTAGTAGTAGTAGTAGTAGTAGTAGTATTGTTAATATTATTATTAGTAGTAGTAGTTGGAAACGCCCTTTCATGGGATTAATTATTAATTAATTAATTACTGGACTATCTCATTACGTCACTTCCTCTGGTGACTTGACTTCCGGTAACGAATACCGGTGCCCGGCAGTCAGAGTATGGTACGCGGCTAAGCAAGTCGTGACCAAAATCATCCAACAGTTTAGGAATGATATTGCTCAACCCGTCTTGCCTGTAATATATGCGAATACAGATTTGTTTCTAAGAGTCCTGTGTTCCTTTCGTTTTTATTACCATTTAACAAAATAAAAATTGGCGACGAACGGAGTCGATCTTCACACTGGTTATTTCCACAAAAAAGAAAAAATGAAATAAATTTGACTTCCAAAGAACTTTTGATTCACAAGCTAATGTTAGGAAATAGGCCGAACACAAGAAAGAAATATGGTAAATTATATTGTAAACACGATTTACTAGAAGTGAGCGTCAGCTCATCGGATCTGTGTGTGAGTCATGTGCTAAGGTTTGCTGGAGTCACTGATTTGGGTTTGGACGAAAAGAAGAACGGACGGCTTAACAGGTCGTCTCCTCCCCTTCACTGAAGGGGGGCTGACATTTGTTAAAATAGGTTCTTGAAGAATCCCCGCAAACAAATATATTCAATTTCCATTCTTCTGCGATCGACACCTGGAAGGTGAATAAAAAACTATATGAAACTAATTATCGTCTTGGAGTGAATGAATATACGTCCAAAACAGGTTTCCGGTGTCCCGTCCAAGAAAAGGATAAATTGTAAGTGGATAAGGTCAACGACGCATGAAGTTAAGGTATTACAAAATACACGTATCACATACACACGACGGTATATGAGCAACTAGATATGAATATATCCCAAATAGACAACAACATTTAGACGAACATAGAACGGTATCCCTTTTATGATATCAACAACACAACACTAAGAATTCGGCTGGCATATACTTTCTAAAACAATTCTAAAAACAATAGAAGAAATGAAGACAAGGCAAAGATCTCGACTCAATTGTAAATACTATTTTTTTCTTCTATATAAAATTGAAAAGGATTGTACCAAACGCATTTTTGTTAAGGCAGTAAAAAGTTATTGGGCTGCTTATTGCAAAAAGAGAGAAAAATGTTGACCCACATTCACCGCGAAACAATTCCAATTGTAAGTCATCTACTGCCTATTATTATGCAAAGTCGAACATTTTTCAAATGAAGTTAAAAGTTTATTTTGACTTTTCTTTTTGCTGCTAACTTTATGCATTTTTTTAAAGGGGTAGGAATGTTTTCCCCCATGGTTTTACTTGGACTAAAGTAGTATTGAAAGGAAATACTTTGTCATTGAGTGGAATTTTCTGAAATATTCTATTTTAAACTGTTTGTTCCAACGTGAATTTTTTTCTTCCTCGTGGGGACAAATCCCTCCAACACACATTCATGTAAAAACCTAGACTTTTTTGTTGAGTTCCGGACAATTCCCCATTTATTTTTATTCTGTTGCAACTATATTGTATCACAACATTTTTTGCTTTTGTTTCGCAAGTA
Source organism: Euprymna scolopes (assembly GCF_053919585.1). Taxonomy (NCBI): domain Eukaryota; kingdom Metazoa; phylum Mollusca; class Cephalopoda; order Sepiida; family Sepiolidae; genus Euprymna; species Euprymna scolopes. Next base: position 57,139,487 of record NC_136503.1, on the reverse strand, counting down.
ACTTTTTTGTTCACACTCATATTGGGTTATCTCTAAGGTTTTTTTACCAAGAAGCAAGGGATATATTGTTCCCTCCTCATACTCACACACTCAAGGGAAGGGCATGTTTTTTTTATTATTTTATCTCTCTTCCCAAGTCAAAAATGGAAATAATTTTTCTCGTTCGCTTGGAAAACCATTACAAGATGGAGAAGATTAACGTAGTATTAATACAGCTAATCAAGGTCCAGATGCACCAGCAGCAGAAAGCTGAGCAAATTATAAAGGGACGTGATAAACAGATCTAGTTTCAATTTTAAGAGAGGCAACACGCGTTGGAAGAGAGAAAGCTACTCCAACAACAAAGACAAGAAGAGATATTGTTAAAATCTTCGATAGAACGGAAGACAGGGACAGCAGCCTTGCCTCTTCCTAAGGTACAAGATGGAACTCTATAGAAACGTTCAACAACAAACCGGCGTTGGATTGGACGTTTGTCGCTTTTTATCGGAGATATGAGGACCTACTCACCGTGGACTGTCAAGAGTTGAGCAATGCTGTCATGTTCGCCTAATTTTGAGGAAATTTGGGATCACAGAACATAGCAAGTGTGTTGATTATATTCTCCCTAGGAAGATGAGTGTATTGGAATTTTTTGAGACGGTCAAAATTTTATCCGAACTGTTCAGCCCGAAGACTACGCTCTTTCATAAAAGGTTGAGGTGGATTAACCTGAAAAAAATCGACGACTACGACTACCTGACTTTCCTATCCGTGATAAATAAACTCTGTGATGATTTCCCTCTGTCCGTCTCATCGGCAAATGTTTAATTTTTGCGACGGGTCGGGTCTCATCCAGTGGCCCGGTCAATGTTTTTACAAAGATAAGTACTGCCCCGAATGTGGCAGGAAGGGTCACATAGCGATCTAGTACATGAAGAACAAGGTCAAGAACAGTGTCCGACAGAGTAGATTCGACTTGGATCTGGATAAGCACCGGCGCAAATATGTCACATTTAACATCGCACATAAAACTGTTCATCTATAATTGGATTCCGGATCAGATGTGTCCATCATTAACCTTAAGACGTAGAAAAGGCTAAGGAAACTAACCATGCGGATGACGAACAAATCAGCTCGAGCTATGACAGGAGATAAAATGGAATTTGAGGAAGAGCTCACACTCCCTGTGACCTTAAATTGTGTTACTCAAAAAGTGAAAGTGTATGTGCATAGGACACCCGAAAACCTCTTCGGTACTTACTGGATGGAGCGATTCGAAATGTGGGACCAACTTATGAATAAATTCTGTCATAGGGTAAAATACTCGTCTCCGGAGGCACAACAACTGAAGGATGAGTTATAAGAGGAATTTCCAGATATTTTCTTATCTGGACTAGAAAATTGTACAGAGGTTAGAGCAAGATTCAAATCAAAAGAAAACACTCTGCTCGTTTCCAAGAAAAATGAAACCTCCCATTTGCAGCAACGGAGAAGTTCAACAAGGAATTGGATCGGATAGAAGAGGCCTAAATACTATCGAAAGTAAGCAGCTGTTATTGGACATCCCCTAACGCATATGTGAACAAAAAACAAACAAACTAGATTCGTGTATGTGCGGATTTCTCTACAGGTCAAATGAGATATTCAACAAATTAAACGGTAGCAAAGGATTTTCTAAGATGGATTTGAGCGAGGCATATGTGCAGATCCCCGTCGAGGAGAAATGCCAAAAGCTCCTGCGTATAAATACACACAGGGAGTCCTACAAGTTTGAATGGTTAGCTTTCGGAATCAAGGTTGCACCTTCGATTTTTCTGCAGGTCATGGACACAATGCTGGATGACCTCGATTTCGCTTGCGCCTATTTAGATGATAGTTTCATAGCCAGTAAATCCACAGATGAGAAAATACATACATAAAGTTTTTTGAAAGAATTCAAAGTTTCGGCTTAGAAGTAAAAGAAGCAAAGTGTGAGTTTCTGATGAGGAAAATACGTAACTTAGATCACATTATTGATTAAGATGTTATACACACCGATCATGAGAGGGGGACAGTCATAAAGAGCATGTCTGCTCCTAATAACATGCAAGCACTACAAAGCTTTCTACCAAGTCTTCATCAAGAATATGCATGATTTGAGCGCTCCACTAAATAAACTGCTGAAGAAAGCGAAAACCTGCATGCCAGAAGGCGTTTGAGAAGATCAAAGAACGTTAACTTAGGATCTTTTTTGACACATTATTATCACATGTTGAGAATAATAGCAGCGTGTGACGCAAGCTCATTTGGTGTGTCAGCTTGCATAGTTCATAAAATGCCTGTCGCTACCAGAAAATCGATCACACATGCATCAAGTACGCTACTTTCGGTCGAAAAACAGTACTCTCAAATTGAAAAAGAAACCTTAAGTATTATATTCGCTGTGACAAAATTTCATAGAAAATTTACTCTGCAGACGGATCATAAGCCGTTACTCACGATTTTTTGGTTCCAAAACAGGCTAACCGACATATACGACTAATAGACTGTTGAGATGGGTTGCATTTTTACTGAATTATGATTTCACCCTGAAGGTCGCACCTGCCTTCGAAACAAATTAGCCATGCGGATAGCGTATCTAGGCTGATACCCTTGAAAAGGAATCTGTTTAAAGATTTCATCAGTGCCATTCTCCGGACGGACGGGGAAATAAAAACGATGATGGGCAACACAATCAGTGAACTCCCGGTATCTCTCGCGGAGATTTAAACGGACGCAGACAAGGATGACTTCATCTGTGATATAAAAAACTAGAGGACCATAAAGGGCGATGTTTCGGCAGTATTTTTCGTTTTGCGATGAGGTTTTACTACATTGCCAAAGAGTGGTGATTCCTAAATGTCTCCAAAAACGAATGCTACGGAATTTTCACACAGGACATCCGGGGAACAATTGTATGAAGAATTTGATAAAGAACTATGTCTACTGGCCTAAAGTTGACAAGCACATCAATAAGAGGATAGACTAGTACACAGGCTGTGCCCTTGCGGCTAAATCACCACCGGTTACGTTTAAACCTTGGCCGAAGACCGTACAGCGATGATCTGGGGTGCTCATCGATTTTTCCGATTCGCTCGAGGACAATTATTACTTAAACGTGGTCGATAGTTTCACCAAGTGGTTTGCGGTATTGAAGTGCAGAAGACCGATAACTGGAACGACTATGAATTTCTTTCATGAACCGTTTCGTGTAGTCGATTGCATCTTAATTGATAATGGAACACAGTTTACGTCTGCTGAGTTCAAAGGTTTTTGTGATACGTTCCAAATTAATCATATCACTTCTCCCCAATACCATCCTAGGCGATTGGGCAAGCGGAACGCTTTGTGGACACTCTTAAAAGAGCACGGAAGAAGGTTCAATGCTCCCAACAGATGAATCACTTCAACAATTTCTGCACGTGTATAGGATTACACCCAACCTGGACACACTAACAGCGGTCTCACCTGCAGAAACGATGGTTGCGCGAAAAGTGAGATCCGTTTTGGACCACTTGTGTACCCTGTAAACGTTTCATGTCAGGTGTCGCGTTTTCCACGAGTTATATAAACAACACACCATTCTGGAAGTGGGTAAAATTACTAAGAGAGTCGCTGCCATGGTATATATCATCCAAGGACCAACATAAACCCACGAACGTCACCAAAACCAAGAAGATGTTGATCAGTCGAAACCATTAACATTCCACCATTGGGAGATGAGCCGATAGACACTGTCTTCGAGATTTTTGAGCTTGAACCTTCTCTACCAACACCTGAACTACGGCGGTTGTTCTGTAAGAGAAAGTTTACCGATCCACAGATGGTAAACCCTAAAAGGAAGAGGTACTGACAGCGTTTTACGAACAAAACGCTAGGGAGGGGGTGTTGAAGATACCGTCCATGGCATTACTGGACTATCTCGTTACGTCACTTCCTCTGGTGACGTCACTTCCGTAACGAGTACCGGTTGTGAGAGTTTGATACGCGGCTAAGCAGGTCGTGTGCAAAAACGCCCAAAAGTTGAGGAATTGTATTGTCCAACCCGCCTTATCGGTAATATATGTGAATACATGTTTGTTTCTATGAGTCCTGTGTTCCTTTCGTTTTTATTACCCTTTAACACCATAACATTATTATTATTATTATTATTATTATTATTATTATTATTATTATTATTATTATTATTATTATCATCATCATCATCAATACATTATTTTTGTTTTATGACTATTATAATTATTGTTATTATTTCGATATTATTATTATTATTATTACTATTATTATTATCATCCTTATGTCATTTATATCCTTCTACATGCATATTTTATGTGCACATATATTAATTCCATTAATATCTTGCAGTTTTCTTAATTCATCTAGCTACTTACATACCTTTTTTATAGTCGATGCATTTGATTTTTCTTTTAAATAAATAATTGCACTTCAGTTGAATTTAACTAAACTTACTTTGAGAGGACGCATTCAAGTTATTACAAACAATGCCCCCTTCCAAACTGCATCGGTATTTAAAGTGTCAAACTCTATGTAACATGTATTCAACGACAATATGTTATGATTATTTCTATCTCAATGCAACAAGTTAGCGCCACAATATTAACCGCTTGCCTATCTCTTTCTCTCTTCTTTCTTTACACTTCCCCTTAACTCATACCTCTGCCTTTAACGTCTCCTCATATCTAGCCCTTCGTTTCAACCCTGTATTTCTTTCGCTGCCTCCTTTTATTCCTATCCGTGCCCCTTAGTTGTTACCCCCTTAGGCCCTTATCACTTCCTAATGCCCTTTTAAACTTAACTGCTGGTGATATCTGATGGAAACTCTTCCCTCCTTTTGTGTACTTTTTTAAATATATTTTTTTCATAATCATGATGATTATTTCTGTAAAGTCTGATGAATTCTATTGAATCGTTGATACGATTCAGTAGTCGAAACATGTCTAACTGAATAGATAAAACTGTTATATATATATATATATATATATATATATATATATATATATATATATATAATTTAACAAAATATAATGATGTGAAAAACAACTTAATTATTAAAAGTCAAAATAAGGAATAGTTTTTGTTCATGTCAGCAGGGAAATCATACGATAAAACGGAGTATTTACCAAGATGTTGTTTCAGTAAACAAAGTCAATTGCGTAAATGTTTGAGACAGTTACTGAGAATATAGTTTGTTTGTTTATTTTACTTGGAGAGTCAGCACTTATCCGTTGCATACGGAAACTCAAAGATAAGTCTTAAGTGTTAATTATATGTTGAGGCATGATAAGATAGGGGGGAGGTTAGATAATTGTAAATTATCATTATGGCCGAATTAATATAAATATAATCACATTAGACTTGAAGACGAGCATGTTAAAGTCCGCCGAGAAGCCAACAGTGCAGAATAACTGATACAAAATATACTACACAGGATTGGAAATCGGGCCGACGTTATTTTTTTAATTGTAAGTAAAAAATGTTATTTAACAAAATGTTTGTAAAAGCCTTCATTTGACGTCTTCGATAATTATTTGAGGTCAATGACGAAGTAATTCTTCTTACTTTTTCTGTTCTCCTACTATTTCCAATTCTTTAGCCTTTTCTTCTTCTTCTTCTCTTTCTTCTTCTTCTTATTATTATTAAGATTATTATTATTAGTAGTAGTAGTAGTAGAAGTAGTAGTAGTAGTATTATTGGCTCCGAAAGAGATTTCACACAGGTTATAAAAGGTCTCTCCTGGAAGCTGAGTGAATACAGGTCTCCTACGATTTCCAGTACTCTCCACCTCTTCCGATAACATTATCGCAACAGCTGCCTTCCATTAATTTCTCGCTCGCAGCGGCCATTGGTCTTCATTGGTATTTGAGTGGCAATACGCCTACCTAAGTTCCCTGTTCATTTCGTACTTGTCCAGCAACTGTTTGGTCAGCGCTATCTCCTTGGTCTTTCCATCCTGCTTGACTCTCCACCGCTATTTAGCATACGACTTTTATTGGTGGGGGTTGATGATGAGTCAAGTCGGGATGGGATAGCGGATTTTTAGATATGCAGCTTAAATGTTCTTGTTTCTATGTGATCCTATATTTTACCATTACAGCAGATGTGTATTAGTCTCAAAATTCAGGGGTGTTCTTTAATATTTCACCGGAATCCATTATTCTTACTCGTATTTTTCAGCCATTCCTCTTATTTCAATTTCTCCCATTTAAAAAATTATTATTATTATTATTATTATTATTATTATTATTATTATTATTATTATTATTATTATTATTATTATTATTTATTGATGCCATTTTTTTACAATTTTTTTCATTAGGAGTAATAACATGCATCACACTGAAATATTTTTCTTTGTGAACAACCTGAGGTGTTTACTGGAATCTGGGTGATAATAAGTCTCCCCAGGTGTTCCCGACTCACCATCTTATTCAAGAACTTTTGCAGATAAGTTACTTTATAGCAGCCGTCTTTTTCAATTGGTTTTACGTTGATATAAACGATTTATCTGCCCTGGAATTTAGGTGACAATAAGTCACACTAACATCGAAGTTATCTTCACACTCATTCAGATGGGGTTTAGATTGTGCTCTCTCTCCTCGATTCTTCGATACTCATTGAACTTTCTCGGTTATTACACGTTGTGTAGCATATTCAACACTACAATTTAGCGAGTTCGTGTTGGTTAATTTACAATCATAAAATCTCAGTTTTTATGATTCTATGTCGTGTTTCGTTAGGTTTGGCATCTGTCGGCGTTTCAATATGGTTTGCTTGCTCTTGTAGCTAATATACATTAGTCTCAACAATTATTATGGTTTTAAAATTCAGTGGTTTCATGATTGTTATGCGTTATATATTTTCAACAATTCATCTAATTTAAATTTATCCGATTCTTTTATAAAAGGTTTATCGTCGATTCTAATATTAGTAGGTGTTATCTTGATTTTTGACTCTTCTACAGCCCCCTGAACACGGTAGACAGTTCTATTTATTTGTTCCGCCTCCCTATCTCTGGTATAATATTTAATTTATTTGACAAGTCTGGTCTTTCACTGTGTTAAAAAACAGTAAATTTAACGGTGATGATATTAAATAATAGGGGCAATAGCAAAAAAATTGCTATTATATCTGCAACTAAAAGGTCTTAGAGCAAGATATGCATACCTGAACATGCAGGGCCTCAATCTATGATTAAATATCGATTTATTAAAACATAACATTTAGGAAAACATACATTTCCAATAAATTACTTTTATCAAAACTCCTATTCAGATAATATCGAACTCAAGTTAGAAGCAATGATTTACACATATAAAGAAAGCAATGATTTGAACATATGAACCAAAGAAATATATATATATATATATATATATATATATATATATATATATATATATATACATATATATTGTGTGCGTGTGTTTGCGTGTATGCTATACAAGTATTTATATATTTATGCATGTATATATATGAATATATATGTATTTATATATATATATATATATATATATAGTGGAAATGGTAATTAATAAAAATTGAAGAAAGTGCGCAATACTGTTGTAGAGCAAATACGCGTTTTATTTTTTTATTACCGCAGCTTTCTGTAAAGTTACATTATTGTATCAGCTACCCGCCCGCTTTTTTGGGCGTCCGTAGCTTCCTCAGACTTTTACATAAATGTTCGTTATTATGGGGTGAAAGTGTTAAAGAGTGAATGAGGTCAGGGGGGCGAGGAGGGCGGAGGAAAGAGAGGAAGGGGGCAAGGGCGAAGGTGGGAGGAGGCGCTTGGTATGTCGGTAATGTTTTAGTTTTGGGGTTTAAGGAACTTCTGGGGGAAGGTCTGGGAAGTTCATATCTGGTGTTGCTGAGGGAATAGCGATACACGGAGGGAAAGGGAAATATGGTGGGGTAGGAGGAGGGGGTTACTTTAAAATTCGAGTCTTAATGTTAAAGTTTGTTGCGTCTCGTTGGTGATATGATTTCTTGGTAAGTATGTCTTCACCTGTTGGGTGTCGCTTATGTTTGGAGGGGGCTATGGTTCGGTTTGTTTATTTTTTTTATTTTTTATTTTGTTTTTAATTGTTTGGAGAGGGTTAGCTAGCGGCCGCGGGCACGGGTACACACATGCGCACGTACTCACATATACACTTAAAAGAAACAGTCACATGTACACTTACATCTCCGCTCTGGCGCGCAAATATATGCACATATGTGCGCCTGCATGCATAGACACCCGCGTTGCTCCCACTTACATTAAATTTTCTTTAAGGTGCTACGATTGGGTACGTGTGCGCAGGCATGGATGCGCTCATACACAGACACATACACACATCGACGCCCCGCCCATAAGGAGGCGATTATACGGGTCCATATGCGCATATTGATTTCAGGCATACCTACACTCCACGCATACGTGCAAGCGCATGCGCACATACAGATACCAATACTCGTGAACACATACATCGACATTTACACAGCTGCACGCTCTCACACACGTATTTGGACAGCAGCTCGCGGGCACATCTATTCTCTCATCCACACACGTATACATGGGTACGTGAACATATACATCGGTACCCCATGTACATACGGACGCCCACGTGGATGTACACGTGCGTTCATATGCATACATACTGATCCAGTTATACAGACAGTTATTGGTATAGACATATTCGTCTGCATAGATTTTAATCTAAGTACATGTTTTGTACATAGGCGCAATACTGTCGTTCGATGTAGACATAGTTATACATAGATGTGAGCATAAGCTCATTCCCAGGGTCCTATACATAGTATTATAATTTTCATTAGTGTTTTTTGGGAGGGGTTAGGTGTGGGTTCACACGGGCGCGCCGGCGTACTCCTTCGCATACAAACACAACCCACAGATGCACGTCCCCACACGCATGCATGCACACAGATATACATGCATACACGCATACACATATGCACACACATATGCTCTCGTTACATACATCTGCAAAGATACATACCACACTCCCTCAAGCACAGATATGTGCGCACGCGTATCCATACGGGTATATAGCGTGACATGCCGTAAGTGTGGGCAAGGGTCCCACCCACATATACTTACATACGCATTAATAAGCGGCCACGTACCTGGGATAGTGGTCCTAGGTAGCCATGTTTATAGATTTTGGGGAGGATTTTGAGGTTGTTTCTTAGCTCACTTTACATTCGAGTGGTGAAATATTCCATATATATATATATATATATATATGTATATATATATATATATATATATATATATGGCACATTGTATATTATGATTACCGTTAAGTTTTGTTCGGCAATACTCTTCTCGAGGTCTCTCTATCATCTCCTAACATTCCATGATAAAACCTACAAGTGTCCAACATGAGAAAGTCAATACTTTAACAATTGCACACGAATAATAAAAAGTATTAGCAGCCGTACTAATTAGAATCTGCATCCCTTATTAAGAGGATCTCATTTTATATCGCGGCAAATATACTAACTCTATTTAATAGTAACAATAAATAAACTGATCAAATAAAAGATAAAATAATAAAATAAAAACAAAAATATTTCACCACTAAGTATCCTGAGCCCTCCTTAAAAATAGAACTTTGTGTAACTACACTAAACATCAATAGAGACACAGAAAACGACAAAAAAACAATCGCTTTTTAAAACGATCGGATGTACGAATAGGAAGCGAGTATGAGGTATATGTCCAAAAAATAACTATTGGACGCCATGATATACCATATGCCATTGGAAAGAAAGAAAAAGACGGCTCGGTGAATTAAATAGATATCCGGCTTTTAATTTGAGACATCATCTTGTAATGTAAAATCAGACATATTATATAGCTTTATTTCTTTTCCTCCATATCACTAAGGAATTATCAATATTATATTTTAAAAAGAAGAGTGCACAAAAAAATCACAACGAATTATTATTGAGACTATATTCACATAAGGAAGGAAACAATAGATGAGTAAACGAACATCAAGAACACAGCGAGTGAGAACATACTTATAATTAAACACGATTTGTAAAAGCATACATTTTCAAAACATTATATATATATATATATATATATATATATATATATATATATATATATATATATGGAGCTCCGCATACAGTAATATTTTGTATCACAGCTCATTAAAGAGACAAATTTATTACTTGATTTAAGCCAGAAATAAAATCTGATAGTCTAGTCGACAGTAAGCGCTGATCACCGCTACGTTACTTTGCTATTGCAGAAGTCGGTATTAGAAATTACTATGTTGAACAATGGTCCAAACGCCTAAGCTATATTTGTTTACAAAAAAAAAACATTGCTTTGCACTCTGTAGCAGAAGTAGCAATAACTAAAATGAGGGGAAAAAGAGCTTACCTCGGGTACGTCTGTTGTGTCACCGGTTGGGGGGAAAGAGAATTCCAAGATGGCGTCCGGGGGTTTTTATTAGGGTTTACCCCATGCAACTCTCGAAAAATCACGTTTCTTTCTCATGTGATTATGCAAATGGATACTTTCCGGCCACTATAAAAGCAAGAGGCTAGAGACGAGTCGGCAGTGTCCTGCAAATTGTGTGTGTGGGTGTTTCTGGCGATTGGAGTGTGTCTTCTTTTACCACGGTTATCACGGACAGGAATTCCCTCTCTTCTGGAGGTGGGCGATATTGACTATTTTGAAGTTGTACTGTTGCTGACAGAACATTTATTTTTTTTTGCCTACTACATTTTTGTTTCAAGCTATTTCGGCCCGAATATGGCGAAGGTGCGGATAAGCATTTATATTATCAAGCCGTTCTCTGGCGAGGGAGACGTTGTAGCGTGGCTGAAAAAAGTGAGACTTGTCGCACAACTTCAGCAGGTGGATTACGTAGCGAGTCTGCTACCTTTATACCTGGAAGGCGATGCGCTGGCCCTCTACATGGAAATGGAGGAGGACGATCAAAAGAAAATAGACCAGATTGAGGCTCGATTAAAGGAGGCATTTACTGATGACGCGTTTGCAGCATATAGAAAATAACTATGGTTAGATGGGCTGGTGAACGTGTGGATGTGTACGCCAACAAAATCAGGCAGTTGGTTGGATTGGCCGGATTCACAGGAGAAAGCTTAGAGCGACTCACAAAATTAATTTTTTTTCACTGGATTCCCTGACACCATCTCAATTGCTCTTCAACAGGTGCCGGACATCAAAGCCCTTACCATGGGGGAGCTAATGTCGAGAGCGAGAATTTTGACGACGACTGGCGAACAAAATCAGGATGTGGTTGTGGCCACACGCTCACCCAACAACAGGGCCCAGAATAATCCTGTTAACGTGACCTGTTTCAAATGCAATGTTAAAGGCCACCTTGCAAACGACTGTCGAAAACGTGGAACACGGTGTTAATGTAGCGGTGAGAGTGGACACTGGGCTCGGAACTGCTCGGGAAACGACCAAGGGGAGGACGCATAAGCGCCGGCCTCCTTCGCAACCAAGATGTGAACACGACGCTCCCGGTGATAAGCATTCATGTTGACGGGACGCGATGTTTGGCGCTTAGGACAATTTTACATGCAGACCGGTGCCGGTCTTGGAGAAAAACAAACGTAAATGTCAACACAATTGGTGGAATGTCCCATGCGTGCTGCGGTGTTCGAACGGTCTCTGTATCCACTGATGAAGGTGTGTCTGCCAGAGTCGATGTGTTGGTGGTGCATGGCAAGCCACTGGGATTTGACTGGCTTCTAGGGATTGACGCCATAAAAGCTCTAGGAGGAGTCGTTGTGAAGTGCGGCTGGGCGCCAGGAAAAGTATAAAATGCGCAGCCATTTCTATCGATGAACCAGATTTCACTGCTACCTTTGACCATCAAAACCGAACGTGGACCGCATCGTGGAAATGGTCTGTGGACCACCCCCCTGAAAGGCTGCATAATCGAGTGTCAGAGTACCCAGTGCTAGCAGAAATTCGTGAAGAATACACGCAGAAGCTCCACACCTGGATAGATAATGGTTGGCTCGTGCCATACCCAGAGGATTAATTGGGACCCCCCAAAGGTCTCATTCCCCTGATGGCTGTGATACAGCAGAACAAAGCCAAAGCGCGCCCGGTGATGGACTACCGGGAGCTAAATCCTTACGTAGACGCATTTACGGCCAACGCAGATGTTTGTGCGGCTAAGCTGCGTGAGTGGAGACAAAAAGGTGCTAACGTGTCTCTACTGGACCTCAGAAGAGCATACCTACAAGTCCGGGTCCATGAGACACTTAGGCCATACCAGACTGTGGAAATCGATGGAAAAAATACTGTCCGACCCGTCTGGGGTTTGATTTGAATGTGGCTCCCTTGATAATGAGAGCAATTGTCAGCGAAGTACTATCTCAGGAAGAAGTTATAAGCCGCGCAGCATCTGCTTACATTGATGACATTTTTGTCAATGAAGACGTGATGGCCGCGACCCAAGTGAGAGAACACCTCGCGCAGTTCGGGTTGGAGTGCAAGAACCCGGAGCAGTTGAAGGACGGTGCGCGGGTGCTGGGATTGTCAGTCAGGATGGAACGCAATGAACTGCAGTGGAAGCGAGGAAATGCAATTCCGGAGGCTCCCAGTATTGTTACGCGATGAACACTTGTTTCCCTGTGTGGTCGACTTGTCGGGCACTTTCCGGTGTGCGGTTGGCTTCATGTGGCTTACGGAATACTCACAAGGAGAGTAAGTTGGGTAACGAAGGGCTGGGATGATGAAGCAAGGGACGCAGTACTACATCGTATGATGTTCGAAACCTTAAAATCTGCGCAGCAGAACGATCCGGCACAGGGAAATTGGTGTGTGGACGGTAAAGAGCTGAATGTATGGGTCGATGCTAGCTCCCTAGCAATTGGGGCAGCCTTGGAAATGTGTGAAACTGTGTTGGAAGATGCATGTTGGCTGCGACCTGAAGATGACTCTCAACATATCAACTTGGCTGAACTGGATGCCGTATTGAAAGACATCAATTTGGCTCTCCAGTGGCAGAGCAAGATGCTACACATCTTTGTTTGCGTATACCATTGGGTCTCGGACACGCTAACTGGAAAGGCGCGAGTACGCACCAAAGCAGCAAGCGAGATGCTTATTAGGAGGCGATTAAGCACTCTTACGGAGCTCGTGAAAGAGTACGGGCTGACAGTGGATGTGACGCTGGTTCCATCAGCACGAAACATTGCTGACCGACTGACACGAGTGCCACAGCGGTGGTTTGAGACAATGAAAAAGAAAAACAGTCTTGACCCAGTGATAGGCGCGGTCCACACAGACGAGCTGGATGAGAGTCAAATCATGGCTATTCACAAAGATAGTGGGCATCCGGGGGTGCGACGCACTACCTACTTTGTCAGGAGAAGATGTCCAACCACGACAAAAGCAACTGTCAGAACGGTCATGCAGAAATGCGAGGAATGTCAGTCCATTGACCCAGCGCCAGTCAGGTGGGAAAAAGGAAAGCTGGAAGTTAACGAGAATTGGCAGAGAATTGGAATGGATATCACGCATTATGGCACCTTCCATTTTTTAACTTTAACAGACTGTGGCCCATCGCGTTTCTCCATTTTGAGGAAATTGGCAAGGCAGGACTCGGCAAGCGTGATTCATCAGTTGGAGGCAGTGTTCCTCGAGCGTGGCGCGCCGCATGAACTCCTTTTAGACAATGAGACAACTTTCTGCAGCAATATGTTCCAAGCATTTGCATGTAAATGGGGAGTTCACTTGCGATTCCGTTGTGCATACGCTCCAGCCGGGAATGGCATAGCGGAGCGATGTCACCGTACAGTGATACGAATAGCGGCTAGAATGTGTTGTCCCATACAGGAGGATGTCTACTGGTATAACATCACACCAAGAGACGACACATCTCCCTCCACTGCGCCTGCCAACAGGATTTATCAATACGAAGTTCGAGTAAAGAGACCAATCTCGCAACTGCGTCCCCAGGTCCCAAGAACAGCTTTTACCAGGTTGGAGATCGCGTAGGGGTCAAAAGACCGCAAAATCGATGTACCACGAGGTTCGGCAAGGGTGAGGTGACCAAGGTGATCAGCCCTTAGTCGATTTTGGTCGACGGTGTGCCTCGTCACGTGAAGGATTTGCGCCCTCGCCATTATGTTGTTATATCGGAGGAAGAGGGAGACTCAGACAGTATGATGTCTTATGAAAAGACAGAGAGTATGATGCAGGACGACGGAGAGGATTTTGAGCCATATAATGTACATACTGAAGAAGCGGAGGAAGGACCACCCGTCTTGCCTTTACGAAGGAGTACCCGACAGAGACGAATACTGCCCCCCTGCCCTGATTGTGAAACACCGCCTATTGAGCAGACTGGTGGCAATAATGGCGATGAGGAGGATGGCAGGGAGGAAGTGCTGCCTGCGGTTCTTCGGAGAAGTACCAGACAGAGACGACTGCCCCCTGACCCATTTGTGATCATGAGATCGGGGGGAGTGTAGCAGAAGTAGCAATAACTAAAATGAGGGGAAAAAGAGCTTACCTCGGGTACGTCTGTTGTGTCACCGGTTGGGGGGAAAAGAGAATTCCAAGATGGCGTCCGGGGTTTTTTATTAGCGTTTACCCCATGCAACTCTCGAAAAATCACGTTTCTTTCTCATGTGATTATGCAAATGGATAATTCCCGGCCACTATAAAAGCAAGAGGCTAGAGACGAGTCGGCAGTGTCCTGCAAATTGTATGTGTGGGTGTTTCTGGCGATTGGAGTGTGTCTTCTTTTACAACGGTTATCACGGACAGGAATCCCCTCTCTTCTGGAGGTGGGCGATATTGACTATTTTGAAGTTGTACTGTTGCTGACAGAACATTTATTTTTTTTGCCTACTACATTTTTGTTTCACACACTAGTTGGGCTTTTTCCCCTCTTTTAAATGCTCAACACAAGAAAGGGAGCACGCTCGCGTTGCTGTAGCTCAAATTGTTCTAAAATGAGAAAATGATTGTTTCTTATAGGTTTAATTTACCATTTCGTATGGTTGCACAGTGTTTGGTGTTCCATTTTCTAATGTCTCTCCCTGTCTGTGCCGTTGGGTTATTTTGATTGAACAATTATCCAGGGCTATTTTTAATTTGTGGGCAGAGGCAGTTTGTAAGCATAGTCCGGTATGTCTCTCCAGTAACAGAGATAACATTTTCATCTACCATTATGGGACGAAGTAAAAATTATGGACAGAGAGGACGATGGAGAGTAAGACGACTGAAAGTAGCAGTACATATGCTGAGGAATAACCAACTGCTAAGTAGACCTACTATAGAATTCAATACCATATGGGAACCAGTAATTGTAAGCAATAGAGAATATATACAAGTAAAAAAAAACACTAATATATACAAGTAATATGTATAGAGATACATATATATTAATATATATTATTAATTAATAATAAACGATGATAATCAAAAATAGAAACATTCCTAACATTCGGGCTAGAATTGTCCGCAAAGGCTCGTGTCACAGTGTTTAGAGTACTGGAAAAATCATATGTAAAAGTTATATTCTCCTAAAGGTTGAAGGTTCAATCCTCTGTGTGGCCGACCGAAATATACATTAGCGAATTACTTAGGAGCTCTATCCAGTCATGGCTGACGGAACAGGAGCACGCTACACCCGTGAAGTAAATAAAGGGTTCCGCTCGATATTCCGTTCAAATTCCCGAGTTCGACAGAAACATTCTCGAGTTCGACAAGATACACCTAAAGAACGTCAGGGTTATATCGAGAGAAACGTTTTGAAATTCACACTCAAGATTAGAATAATATTCCGATGAATAATAATACATAAACCCAATCCTCATTTCAAAACTTCAGAAACGTCTTATATGTGTGTGTTGTTGACTACTATACTAATCTACAATTATCTCTCAACATATTATCAGTAACATATCTCAAATATATATATACATCTCTCTCTTTCTTTCTCTCTCTCTTTCTCTCTCTCATCCTTTTTATATATATATATATATATATATATATATAATTGCTAGCTGAAGAGAGCTTGATATGAGTATCTTAAATGCCCCCTAATTATCACGTTTTGAAGCTGATGACATCTCATAAAATCGTATTGTAAACAAAACACACACACACACACACATATATATATATGCATATATATGTATATATATATATATATATATATATATATATATAAAACCATGTAATAATAAATAAACGTTACCTCACATTACTCTTATTGAAGAAAATCTATCTTAATACAAAATTTTTTCTATACAAGGTTCACAATTCACTTTTATGCTTACCAAATAATGTTAAAAAAACGTGAAGAAAAACAATATTAAAGAAGATTTAATTTTAAATTCCGCAATTTTAAAACCATAGCCAAAAGTTCAATTGTAAGTTATGCAATAATATTTACGTATTCTATCGTGAGTATAACACCAAAATAGATTTAAACTAACAATTCGTTGTACTTCTGTCGAGTTAGCACAAATTATCCCACTTTCAGTTCTGTTCTTATAATAGTTTTCTTGTTTTACAGCATAATTTTGGTTTACTCAAAAAAAATAACCCAATTATCTTGGGAATATAAACTACGTCTTATATCATATTAAACAATACGTCCATATGTAATGGTTTGTATTCAGAGTTGGTTTTGAGAATTAAGTAAATATACAAATATTTAAAATAGTTTAGTATGCCTGTCTGGATTCGTTCAGACGTCACTCATATCAACATGTGGTTCCCTGTATTACTATATCCTTCTTACACTCTCCCATAGTTTTATATCAGTAATGGTAGATATTAGGACAGAATATTCCAGCCCCTTACGGAACCGTTTGCAAATTTTAATACGTTAACACCGGGAAAAATCATAATAGAAAGGATTATAGAGAGCAGTTATCGCATAGTAATTTTATGACGACACTTAATAATACGATAAATAAATAAACAATTAAAAAACAATTTACAGTAAGTTCAATAAATAAATATGTATTTGTTTTGTTAATTAATGTATAGCAACAAATATAAACATTTTTAAAGAAATCTTCAAGAAGCTTTTTGGTAAGGAGTAAAATTATTATTTCACTAAAAATGTGTGTGTTTTTTTTTTCTCATACAGTTTGTGTTATATTTTGTGAATGTTACAGGTCAGTTAGTTTTAAACTTATTATTTATCAACCGTGGATTTCTAGTGAGCATGCTCTTTGCCAATACCTCGTGTGCAAATTCAAGGGCACGTCTTGTCTGAAACCATGAACATTTTCGTTGTAAATTTCAAGTAGTACCCATTAGCTAATCATACACCAACAAGAAAATCTACTATTAAACATATTTTTATTTTAAATTCATTGCTCTACCCATATTTGAATCATATGCTTATTCTAAGTAATTTATATTCCTGGCAAAGTTATATAGTTTTTTTTTCCACCGACTATAAAATACTCTGTTACTGACCTGTTTGTAAAATACGCTAAAATAAATGTTTATCTATGCAGAATTCGTAGATACTATTGCAGAGCCAATTGTCTATTGAATAGTATATTTACTCTATATACCAAGTACAAACGAAATAAAATGATTTTGGTGCAAACAGCTCAAATTAAAATGAAAGCATTTAAATCGCTAGACGCGTTCCTTATATTTTTGGGGGATGGAATTCTAGATAAAAATTAAAATAAAATCACTATAAACCATTAACGTATTTGTACATGAGCAAAAGTAATAGAACTATGTCAGTAAGTTAAAATGGTTATTTTGCATTTTAACTTGCCGACATATATTTAAAGTGCTATACATCCAGCTCAACAAGGGTGTTACTCGTTATGAACCTACTTTGCTATATGATAATAATTTCCTTTTAATTTCAGTGCTATGTGACTCGTAGTGTAAAAGGTTTATCAGTTAAATATTTTCAGACAGAGAGAAACACATGCATAATCAACTGTTTTACTTATATATATATATATATATATATATATATATTCTCAATCAATCTCTCTCTCTCTCTCTCTCTCTCTATATATATATATATATATATATATATATATATATATATATATATATATATATATACATGATCTCAATTTTTGGATGATTAGAACAAGGGTTTTCTTTCATTTTTTAACTTGCCGTCTGTTCGACTGATGATTTCAGCGTTTTCCGTAAGCGGCCGAAATATTTCGAACAGCCACAGAGGGAATATAGTATTCTTTGAATAAGTATTATATTTATTTATTTTCATGTATGTTAACCTTATTTTTATATTTTAATTTTAATTGAGAAAGAAATCATGTGTTTATATACACATGTAATATATTAAAATTGCCCACATGTCATCACGGGAAAAAAAAACAAAATATTTTAATGAATATTCTAGGTTATAAATAAATGAAGCAATAGATAGTTCTTTAAAAAAGACTAGATTCGACATAAAAATAACACAGGAACGCTTGATATGCTGTGGAAAAAAGCAACAAAACTCAAAACCACCTAAATATTTTACGATATAAGTAAGTCGAAACCAAAGAAACTTCTGCCAACAACAGTGGATTCGGTAGTAATTAATCTAAAACAGTCGAAACGCAATGAAGTAAAACACGCGGTAACACTTCGTAAATAACCCTTTCCGAGTATACGAAAAATTTGATGTATAAATAACCTGGAATGGTTGATATGCCATAAATCAAGACGACTAAGCCAATTTACTTAACTTATTCTTGGGCATCTCTTGGGATCACTAAATTAAATGTATGCATTGATTTACATTACCATTCTAATGTTCGGTTTAGAATAATCAAATACCTTAAACAAATTCCAAACAATTATAGGCTTCTTAAGATAGACGTAACTGCAAATCTATGGCGCTCATGTATCGTTGCGTGTTTAGTTACTTAAATATCAGAGAAATAGAAACTGACATCAATACCATATACATTGAAGTATTTACTGTAGTGATTTTAGACACGGAAGGTTAATAGCGATTTCAGGGTTATACTAACCTAAGAGCGCAAACTTTACTGGAATAATTGCATGTATTATTCGAAATAAACTAGCAAAAGGTAAAATCCCACAATAAATGAATTATTATGAGTATTTTCAATTGTCTGCAGGCAATGTTTAAACTATTATCGTTCTTGAAGATGCGCAATTGTTTACGTTGCTTTCGATATATATATATATATATATATATATATATATATATATATATATATATATATATATATATTATAATAGAAAGTAATAGCGATACGGAAGAAGAGTGAATAAGAAAAAGCTAAAGAACAGAGGTAGAAGATACATGTGTATGTGGGACTAGGGATGCATGTGGGTATTAACGACTTTTTCGCACGCATATACACGTTATTTAATCGACATGTCAAGCTATACTTATAAATACGTATTTATGTGCGTAACACAGGTTATGTTCTACGCATTCTTTTATTTATGTATTGAATTATGTTTTCCGATCACTCTCCGTCCAGGCTCTTTCTCTCACTCTCTCCTTATCTTTTATGTAAGACGTATCAAGCACCGAAAAATGAAGAAAAAGAAAGAACAAACGAAAAAAAAAATTGAATGGCTCATAAAAACAAGAGGGAACTTTTACTTGGTTAAACTACACTTGTGCGCATATCTTGGATAGGCACATAAAACACAATAAAGCGATGAAACACAAAAGGAAAAAAAAACTTTCGTATATTTGATTTTAATTGAAAGAATGTCGATTTATTTGTTTTTCTGATTTAAATAATCTAGTACACAACCTGGCATCTAGAGGCGCAAAATTTCTTCGATATTTTGCTTTTCTAATTGTGTGAGTATATATATATATATATATATATATATATATATATATATATATATATATATATATATATATATATATACTTATATATATATATATATATATATATATATATATATGAAAGAAAAAAAGCATCTCGCCCGAGGCTATGAAGTCTATTTTGACCTATGTCAAACATATAAACTGTGTACAGCAGTTTCTGCCCAGATGTAGCAACAATACGCCATTCCTGAACGTACTTGGCTCTTATACATGGAGAGAATTGCATCAGCAGTGAAACATCTACTGGATCGGTAAAACAATCACACCCTTTTCCCAGCAGCCACTGTTACTGGTTTAATGTACGCCTTAGATCAAGAGTAACGGTCAGAGCAAATCGTTTGTCAAAATGGAAAATGGTAGGATCCGTCTACTGCTCTCGTAGATATTTCATTTCTGATGCAATTAACTTCCTATATAAAAGCCAGGTCTGGCTAATGATGGAGTACTGTTCCCAGATCTGGGCAAGCTGCTAGAAGCAGCTTATCCTGCCTTGACAGAGTTCAAAATCGATTCGTAGCTTAGTGCCCTTTTCTTTTACCTGCAACCTCTTTCTATCAGAAGAGTGTTGCGAACCTGTCCCTGCTTTATCGTTATCTTCAGGGCAAGTGCTAGTCTGGGTTCCAATCTATGATCCCCCTCGTCAAACCTTTACGAAAACACTCGTCTAGCCAAATCCACTTTCAATAATTTCCAACACTTTATCTTTTCCTAGACATAAACGTTGATTCCATGAACAAAGTTTCTTTCTTAGAAGTGCCCGCCTGTTGCACTGTCTTTTGTTTGTATGGTTTCCAGCTGACTACAATTTGATTGTCTTGACGTACAACGTAAACAAGTTATTGACGAAGCATCCTCCTAAGTAATCCAATTCACAACATTTCCACTACTAATATATATTCACTAACCCTTATCCTCGAGTGAGGCCCGGGCTTTGATAAGTTGTGACTTCTTTTTGGCCATCAATAACTACTTTATGAATCTATCAGAGAGAAATGATTAAATAACTGAAAAGTTATTTCGATCTACACTATAGATTGAGAGTGTGTGGAGTAGACCTTTATGCCCAAATTTATCAAATAACTTTTATATGTGAAGAGGAATTACCCTAGAATAGATGGATCCGTCGAAAGATATGCTAGACCTATGAGATATAACAGTAAGCACATCTGCGGTAGATCTAGCAGAATGAGAGCAACATTGCAAGTCACTGAAGAGGTTAATCTTGGCTGAGGGTGTTAAATACATCTCTGTTTAACACATATTACAGCATGTTAGTCATGATGCACAGGGGGCTGTTTGATCTGTATTGAGAGAGAAATAAGCGATCACCTGAATTTGAAAATACGGGACATAGTGATGAGTTTTTTTAGAGTGATGGGAACAATTCTTATTCAGACAATGTTAACATAGCGTTGTATTTACGGGAGCTAGTTCTGGATGAACACTATAATAGGAATACCGCCAGGACCAATTGCTTTATTGGACTCGAGGTTTATGATCTGCTTGACAATATCACGTACAGATATTTGGAACTCGCATAAAGTGTTTTCAGACACAGGAGAAAATGCGAGGGGGTAGCGGCCATGGTCTTGTAGGAAAAATTGGTTGCACATTTCTTGTCGACGGGTTTGTGTTTGTACGATGTTGACAAAATTGCATTAGGTCTATCGGTGATGGTTGAGTTAAACCACATACATCTATTCAGGACCCTATTTGTTATTTTCCAAAATTGGTGGGAACCAAGCAACTTCTCATCTAGTTTGGACTTGGCGAACTGAGCATACAGCTCTCTCTTGCGTTCTGTATTACTCTTTTACGATGATTACTGGCAGTCCTGAAGGCAGCTTTCGTCCCAGTACATCTATTATGTGGAAGGCTATGGAATCAGTAATTTTTTGTGCGCAAAATATCCGGAGAGAACCACGGCTGATTGTTAGGTCCTTGCTGTATTATTTCTAAGCATATGAATCAGCCTATACCTACAATTAACCATTCTTTCAGGTCTTATACTATTGAGTACATATTCTTTTTTAACATAGAAGGAATAGGTAGATATGATATGAATGTAAGAAAGCTATTCCCGTCAGCTATGGAGTGTCGATATACAGTACGATGGAATAGAATGTTGGAGGACTAATTACATTTTGTTCTTTTCTTAGCGGAGATAACACAATAGTGGAGAGAGAAGGGTAGATGAACATAGCTTAAGGCAAGTTGTGAGAAAAACGTCTGGGAGACTTGCATAAAGCAATCAGTGTAAGGAATACGGATGGGTTCATGAAAAAATCTGGGTTCGGTCATAAGCAATGGAGAAATTGTGACAGAAGTTCCCACATTATCTCTCTTGTTTGCATGAGCAAACGATTCCACATTTGAACATTGATGTCTCCACAGACGTGAATGCTAGCCGAAGGATGAGAGGACAGATATTTTCAATTTTCTCAGACATGCTTTTAAAGATAGTAACTACGCTGTTATGGGAGCAACAGAGGGAAAATAAAAACGCAGTGGTGGAAACAAGTACAGCTCGAAAGCACATATAGGATCATTTAAGGATTTCCCTAGAGATGTCACTACGACATATAAAGCCATCCGTAATGTAGGCACATATGCCATGCCCATGTAAAATTTGAGGGTAATACCTGAATGTTAAGTCAAATATAGTTTAATTACGAACTCATATAGGAGAATAGCCGAACCAATGCCAGTTGGAACGTTGACACCTGATGTTAAAGAAGTAGACTAAGAGAAGTACTTTTCTAGAGACATTTCCTGGTGCAGTTTTATATAGTAATTACAATGAATAATTACACAACCTCCGAATTCCACGTGCATAAAACTTCGAGAGGCTAACTAGAAGAGTGTATTGGTATCTGTAGGTTGTGACTTGTAATAGACAAGGAATGATCAGTCATGAATTGCATTTCTTCATTTTTTTTATTTAAGGCGAATTCAGGCATATTATAAATTTCCTTTTAATATACATTTCTGCCTGGTAATGTATATATTCTAGTTAATATGTAAAGCTACCCTTAAAAGCTGATCATTTATTAATAACGTATTTCAAACAAACTATAAAGATTACAATCGAACAACTACCTCACGACAACACCAATAATATTTAAATCAGTACCTGCAATCTAACATTACAGCTCAACGCCTGCCTTTTAATATTCTGGCGAGTGTTTAAGGGATAGTATAATATGAAAGTAGATAAAGTAATAAGTAAAGCTAGGACAAGAGCATATTATTTTCAATGTTTTGATTCGCGAGTGTGTATTCGTTGATATCGTTTATGCTTTTATATATAGTGATGTTGTTCTCGGTTAATTAACTGTGTCGGATATATACTCGAGAGTAAAAACATAAATATAAAACAATAAAAGCATAATAAATAATAAACATAATATTCTGTTGTCATAACCCTAATAAGTAAGGAATATATATATATATATGTGTGTGTGTGTGTATATATCTATATATATATATATATGTGTGTGTGTGTGTGTGTGTGTGTGTTTAGGGGATTTATAAAGAGTAGTAAGTAAGGAATATATATGTATATGTATATATATATATATATATATATATATATACCGACACATATATTTGCATACATATGTATCTGTTTCTGGCCACATTTCCCGAAAGCTGTATAACGAATGCCCACAGCCTACTTGGGAACACTAATCATGCAGTGATAATGATCGAAATCGCCCTACACTATAGGGCCAAAACTGAAGAGCGACTACTCAAAACAACGAGATATTATAAAAAGGCTGACTAGAAAAATATCACGAAGTTCATCAGAGATGCCCCATTGGGAAATATCTTTTCTCTTCCTGCTGAACAGTACGCAAATGAGACCACCGAATGGTTCAAAACGGCAATTGAAGCACATGTTCCAACGCGGAAACTTTATAGCAAGCCACACTCTCCCCAAGGGTTTTCTTCTACTTGTGAAACTGCTATTGCGCAACCGCAGCATCCGCACCGCAGATTTAACCGACATAATCGAGTTCAAACAGATGGAAGTATATAGAAGCCAGGAGTAACTGTAAGAAATTATTATTATTATTAAGTTCGCACCGGACTTACTACTTAGATATAAGTCACTTGTACCCATTCCCCTTTCTCCTCCCACCCCTTTTTTTTTTTTTTTAAATGGAGAGTAGATAATACAGTGGATGTGTTATCGGCAGCTCCAGTAACTCTCGGTTCTCCTATTTTGTCATTCAGTCCTCATTCAATGAGTGATGTTTCTGACAAAGGGTGAAGAAAAAGCTGCTTAAAGGTCGGTACTACTTGGTGACCAGTAGTCTGTGATGTCGGATATTTTTCTGTCTTTGTCTGTCCTTGTTGCCATGTCACTAGTAAGGGTGCTGGAGGTAAACGTTTTGTCTGGGCTGACGTTATCCGCCTGATAGTCAGGGACCCGAACCTTGGATTAACCACTAAGGAGGCTGTCCTATCAGCAGGCGCAAAGTACTGGGACTGCTGTATTGCCATTTGGTGAGTGGATCTGGACCATGCAGTAGTCTCTGGTGGGGCCTCTCGATGCCATACTAGTGGGTAATTGTTACGGCTTTACCTTTTCGTGTGCTACAAATAAAAAAAAAATTTCCTGTCTTTTTCTCTCTTACTTTCCCTCTCTGTACTGCTCTAACCAAGTATGCCGACCTATTCCACAAATCCCAAAACCTCAACATGAAATATCTCCAGAATAAAAACTCGATTAAACCTAGAACCCCATCTTCCAGCGTAGACCCCTACTACCAGGTCTCCTTCTCCAATATCAGGGGTCTACGTTCCAACCTTCCAGAGGTTGAAACCCAATTACAGGAGACGAAACCGGACATATTATTTCTATGTGAAACTGGAATAGGGCCGACCACTTCCCTAGATGAGTTCATAATTAATGGATACTCCAATTTAACAGCTAAATCTGACTCCCAAGATCGCCATGGGCATGGAATATGTGCCTACATTAAGGATGGCTTCCCATGTGGCAGGGATATCTCTAGATAAGATCCTAATTTACCCTATATGTGCTTAAGGGTTGCACTTGCTAACACCACTGTATTTATATTTGCCCTCTATAGGCCCCACAACAGCGGAGTTACTATCTTTAAGAGCATATCTGAGAAAATAGACAACATACTGTCTTCACATCCCTCGGCTAACATCCACATCTGTGGTGACTTCAACGTCCATAACGTGGAATGGCTGACCCATTCAAATAAGACAGATGATGAGGGGAGGTTTTGTCATGATTTTGCCATTGCTTATGACCTCACTCAGATTGTTCGCGAACCCACCCGTGTGCCCGATACACCCAATCAATATGCAAGCCTCTTAGACCTTTTTCTTTCAACTTCCCCTGAGCTATCTTCATGTACCGTTCATTCTCCTTTAGGATCCTCCGACCACTCTGTCGTATCAGTTAAGATAAAAAACAAAACGTAAGAAGCCATCAGACGTACCCCTCCACCGTACTGTATACCGATACTCTATGGCTGACTGGGATAGCTTCCGTACATTCATATCTGATTTACCTCTGCACTCCATGTTTAAAAAGGAAGTGTCCTCTATAGTATCAGATCTGACCGAATGGTTAATTGTAGGCATAGACCAATTCATACCATCTACAAAATTCCAACAAAAACCTAACAGCCAGCCATGGTTCTCCCCAGAATGTGCTGCTGCTATCGCGCACAGAAATCACTTTTGCCATAACTACCAACGTAATAGATGCACTGAGACTAAAGCTGCTTTCAGGACTGCCAGCAACCACTGTAAAAGAGTAATAAAAAATGCAAGAGAGCTATATGCCCAGTCTGTTAAATCCAAGGTAGCTGATCAGCGGCTTGGTTCCCACCAGTTTTTGCAAATAACAAATAGGATCTTGAACAGAAGTGTGCCTTCTATCCCAACCATTATCAATGGACCAGAGGTTATCTCGTCAGCAGCAGACAAGGCCAAACTATTTGCAAAGAACTTTGCAGCTAATTCTACCCTATACGACGAAGGCCATCAACTCCCCATATTTCCTCCTATAACACAGAACAAGCTAGGTAACACACAAATATCCGTGCATGAGGTCGCCAAGCTAATAAAAAACCTAGATTCCAGTAAAGCAACTGGCCCTGATGGCATCCCAATTATAGTGTTAAAAAAGCTTCAACCAGAACTTGCTCCCATACTTACGAAACTATTTAAGCGCTGCCTTAAGGAGAAGTGCTTTCCGACCCCCTGGAAGACCTCCTCAGTTTGCCCTGTATTTAAGAATTCAGGTGATAAGTCATCTCCCTCTCAATACAGACCAATAAGTCTTCTCTGTGTTATGAGTAAGTTACTGGAATCAATATTAAATAGAGAAATAGTAAACCACCTCAGCAGGAATAACCTTCTTAGTGACACACAATATGGTTTCCGCTCTGCAAGATCTACCGCAGATGTGCTGACGGTTATATCCCACAGGATTAGTGAATCTCTTGACAAAGGCTTCCTTTCTAGGGCAATTGCTCTCGACATATCAAAGGCCTTTGACAAAGTATGGCATAAGGGTCTACTTCACAAGATTTCCAGCTACGGTATAACTGGAAATGTTTTCTCAATCATTAAATCATTTCTCTCTGATAGGCTCATAAGAGTAGTGGTAGATGGACAAAAATCGGAGGCCTGCAATATAAATGCTGGAGTCCCTCAGGGGTCAATCCTGGGCCCAACTCTCTTCCTGATCTACATCAATGACCTCCCTAAACACATTCTTAAATCATTCGTTGACATCTATGCTGATGACACGACCATCTACGGCAACACATCAAAGGCTGTAAATGACGAAGTTCTCTCGGATTCTCTCTCCTCTGATCTCGAGCGCGTGGTTCAGTGGGGGAAGATGTGGCTAGTTACCTTTAATGCATCCAAAACCAAACTCCTATCCTTACATCATCAACGCTCTGATCCCCAGCTGGCATCAATTGTGATGGATGGCTCTCGTCTGGGTGAGGCCCCGTGTTTTGACAAGCTTCTGGGTTTGACCTTTACTCCTGATCTGAAATGGAACACGTACGTCAAGTCTGTTGCCAAGGTCGCAGGAAAGATGGTGGGATCCTTCTACCGCTCCAGAAGATATCTCACTACTGATGCAATTCTCTATCTATATAAAAGCCAAGTACGGCCAAGGATGGAATACTGTTGGCATATCTGGGCAGGAGCTGCCAAAAACAGCCTATCATGCCTTGACAGAGTACAACATAGACTTCGTGGTTTAGTGGGGGATGCCCTTTTCTCTACCCTGCAACCCCTCTCCCACAGAAGAGACGTTGCGAGCCTATCCTTGTTTTATCGTTATTTTAATGGCAGGTGCTCGTCTGAACTCCAATCCCTGGTCCCCCCTCGCCAATCTTTCACGAAAAACACCCGTCTAGCTGAATCCACTGTGAAAAATTTCCCCCACTCTATATCTGTGCCTAAATCAAAACGCGGATTTCATGAGCAAAGCTTCTTTCTTAGAACTGCACGCCTGTGGAACTCTGTTCCGTCTGCCTGCTTCCCTCCGGACTACAACTTGGATGTCTTCAAGTCTAATGTTAACAAATTCCTAATGAACCGCCCCTCTAATTAAACACTTCATAAAATCTCCTCACTAACGTGATGTACTTACAATAACCCTTATCCCTGAGTGGCTTCCGGGCCTTGATAAGTGGTGATCACTGTGTAAAAAAAAAATAAATAAATAAATAGCGACAGCTATTAGAGAATTTACTGAAACCACCAAAAAACGCATCGAAGCACAAAGATTAGGACCCAGTGACTTCTGGAAAATCTACAACAATAATAGGCAATCAACAATTCCTCCACTAACCAATAATCATTAGGTTGTTTGCTCAGCAACTGAGAAAGCTAACATACTTGTCAGTCGGTTTGCTCCAACTTAACACTAGACCATGCAAACTACCCCCTCACTGACTTTCATTTGCGGGCAGACGCTAGTCGAGACAATCCAAAAATCACCCCATCTCAGGTGCATGCTATCATAAAAAAACCTTGACATTTCAAAAGCATGTGGACCTGATCTCATCCCGGCTCTGCTATTTAGAAAACTGCTCTGCCGAATGCTCTCCAAACTTTACAACAAATGGCTTAATAAATCTTGCTTCCGGGCTGCTGGAAAACTGCTTGTGTGGTACCAGTTTTCAAGAATTCTGGCGAAAGAACTGAGCCATAAAATTATCGCCTTATTAACCTCCTCCCACTTTTCGCGCATATATTTGAGCCAATAATTTACCAAGCTCTAGTCCATCACCTTACAGATGCAAAACGTCTTACATACAAACAATATGGATTTAGGCAACCCGTTTTACAGCAGATATCCTCATTGAATGTATATACCATTCACTGGACAATAGCAGGGGAGGGTAGGGCGGTAGCTCTAGATAAATCTAAAGCTTTTGACGTGTCTTCCCAGAAAAATCAGATCATATGGAATTACTGGACGAATACTAAACATAATTAAATCCTCCTTAGCTAAGAGAAAAATCCAGGTTGGGCTCGACGGTCGTACATTAAACAGTATGATATAAATGCGGGAGTGACCTAGGGGTCTGTCTTTGGACCTTTATTATTCCTAATATTAACGAATTCCCCTCTTACAAAATTGCCTCTGAGATAGGTATATATGCTGACGACACCATGCTCTATAACAGGGATGACAGGAAAAAAATGAACATATTTCTAAGGAAATGGCAGAAATACTCGGATTACCTCCAGTCTGTAGTGGAATAGGGATAAAAATGGATAGTCACATTAAATGCTACCAAGATTAAACGTGTTTCTTTCAATAATTACAAGAAACCCTCTCTAACACTAATAACAATATCCAGCGATTCATTATCTGAAAGTATTTCTTTTAAAATCCTCGGCCAAAGATTCACAGGAAACGTGAGTTGGGACAATTGCATTGAGAGCATTGCCAGAACCGGTGCGAAGAAAGTACGATGGGCGTACAATAAGTAATACCCCTGACCCATTTCAGTTGATCCAGCTGAAATTTTGCGTGTGCAATGATCTATATATTTATGGGTGATGTGGCAAATTACAGCTCTGAACTAATTGTGGTTTCTGTTTTACAGATGTTTGAACCGAGTCAGGTGTGAAATGGAACTTGGTCAATGTCGAGCAGTGATCCGGTTTTTGTATTTGGAATGACGCACACCACAGGAGCCTTTTGATGAAATGAAAGAAACTTATGGCGAAATGCTCCAACATATGCCCTTGTAACACGCTGGCATCGTGAATTCAAACATAGCCGTAAGTCTGTGGAAACAGCTCCCAGACCTGGTCGCTCCCCGTCTGCCATTTATGAGGAATATGTCCGTAAAGTTGAGGCTGCCATTTTGGAAGATCGGCGCATTACTATTCGCCAAATAGCCCAAGATGTCAAGATTAGTACACGGTCTGTGGAAACTATAATTCATGACCATTTGAATATGCATAATGTGTCTACCAGAAAGATTCCTAGGTGGCTCACACTAGTCCAGAAGCGAGAACGCGTCCAGTGCTCGAGGATAAATTTCGAGATGTGCCAAGAAGATGAGTTTTTCAAAAGACTTTTTACACAGGATGGAACCTGAGTCCGTCACTATGACCCAGAGACCAAATCCCAGTCAATGCAGTGAAAACACTTGGACTCACCACCTCCAAATAGACAAGGGGCAGCCCTCCGCTGGCAAGGTTATGCTCACATTCTTCTAGAACGAGGACGGTGTAGTGATGACAGATTTCCTGGCAAAGTGTACCACATTTACAGGAGCCTATTATACCTCCCTGTTGAGGAAATTCAGGGAAGCTAACAACATCAAGAGGTTGAGATCAGCAAGGTACCCTCCTCCTGTAGGACAATGCTCCGGTCCACAATTCGCATGTCGCCAGATCAGAAGCACAGGCACGTAGTTATGAAATCTCCCCCATCCTCCCTACTATCCTGACCATGCACCCTCTGACTTTCACCTCTTCCCAGCCATGAAGTTGTTTTTGAAAGGAAAGCGTTTCCCAGATGATGCAGCTTTGATATCTGAAGTCACATTGAAGGACCA
This sequence comes from Euprymna scolopes, assembly GCF_053919585.1. NCBI lineage: Eukaryota > Metazoa > Mollusca > Cephalopoda > Sepiida > Sepiolidae > Euprymna > Euprymna scolopes. Next base: position 57,109,525 of record NC_136503.1, on the reverse strand, counting down.
CCCTGAGGTATTCTTAAAAAATGTTCTCCAGAGCTGCATCAAACGATGGGAGTAATGTATAACTCTGGGTGTTTTCTATGTAGAGAAAGAAAATTACCTGTGCCAAGTTCCGTTGCTCTACTTCTCTGGGAAGTGGGTCAGGGCGATTATTATTGCACGCCTCGTGTATGTTCTCTCTAGCGTGATAGAACGCTACTCACACCCGAAAGTATCCTGTACCTCTATAAGGCCAACATACGCCCATGTATGGTTTATTGTTGTCATATTTGGGCTGGTGCATCTGCTACTCGTCTCTTGCTCCATGATAAGGTCCAAAAGAGAGTCTCCAACCTGATATATCCTTGTCATTTAGGCTTAAGCCTCTGTCCCACTAACGAAATGTTGCATCTCTCTAAATGTTCTACAAGTGTTTTAATGGTGAATGCTTTGACGAACTGCAAGCACTTGTGCCACCTCAACGTAAATACCATTAACATACACGATAAACAACTAAACCCCACCCCTACACAGTGGAGCTTCTCTACATGTAGGAAAGCTTTGTACTCCAGTAGTTTCTTTCCCAGAAACGCTAGACTTTTGAATTCAATTCCGGCTCCCTGCTTCCCCAACTGTACTGCTATGCAGAAGTTCCAGTGTAACGTGAACCGACATATTTCTGCCCAACTCCCTACATAGTACCCCAATAGCTGATTTCCCTAAGTCCACCGAAGTGGCAATGTGCCTTGTTTGGGGTGGAAATGTAATAATAAAATTTGTATATACAAAGTAGTAAGTAAGGAATATATATATATATATATATATATATATATATATATAAATATTTATATATGTATATATATATATATGATTAGTTAATTTAATCACAAAAATTAATATAATAATATATAATTTTATTAGTAAATATTCAGTATTTTTCAGCATTTCTCAATACATAGCTGTAGCAAGATAGCAAGTACTAAAAATATATACGGCAATTTCAGTTACACAGAATATTCCGCGTTTCATCTTCGTGAGAATTTGTTACTAGTGTGTGAAAAGTGTTATCGCGCATTGTATATGAACTCATGTTATTGAATTTTCCTGTTAGCCAATCCGTCTTTTCGTTGAAACTGCGCCCATCGTAATCAACCATTGGTCAGGCACTTACAGGATAAAGGTAAAATTGCCCTCAGGTTCACTCTTTCACGTTACCTGTTTTTTTATGGGAAGGGTTGATATACTTCCTATGTAGGAAGCTTACCTACTTTCAACTTCGTGATAGTTAGCTTTGTTGTTTTGCGTTTTTGTTTATATTTCGGATATTAGAGCGATGGACCAAGATATTGCGACATGGTTAACAGATGCAAAGCTGTTATTTGGCTGCAAAAGCACCACCGATAACATATAAACCCTGGTCTAAGGCTGAACAACCTTGGTCGAGGATTTACATCGATTATGCGGGACATGTGGAGTATTTTTACTACATGAGAGTAGTTGACTCTTACTCTAAATGGCCAGAGGTACTAAGATGCAAAAAACCGATCACGGAAAAAACGACCTTTTTTTATTGGAATTGTTTGCTCGGTTTGGGGTTGTAGCATGTTTGGTTAGCGACAACGCCACACAGTTCACCTCTACGGAGTTTAGAGAATTCTGCGAGACGTATCAAGTAAAGCATATTACGACACTCCAGTGCCAGACCAGAAGCAACGGCCAGGCCGAACGCTTCATCGATACGCTTAAAAGGGTATTAAAAGAGACGTCCGCTACACTGACAAAAAGGCCCTTCAGCAATTTCAGCAATTACAGAATCACGAGAAATCCGAACAAACCAAATGCGGTATCCCCAGCAGAAAGCATGCTTGGACGGAAAATAAATTCCGTATTTGATAAACTGCTTCCGAAACACAGAGTACACAACAGAACCTCTACAATGCCAACGAAACGGTTTAACAGCGGAGATAACGTGTATTTTAGACATTTTAGAAATAACGTTTCTTTTTGGGAACAGGGTGCGACCTTACGAAGAATCGGCAATGGTACATACATCATTCAGGGGCCAAAGTTTCAACGTAAGAGACACCCGAACCAAATATAGAAACGCTTCTACAAGGATCAAGAAGAACCACCGCAGGACGGCAGTGAGGCGATTGCAACTGTGTATTGCTATTTAGGCATAGACTCTCCAAAAGATATGTAAGAACCGAGACGTTCCGGCAGAAAGAGGAAGCGCACAGAGAACTTGGTAGTCTGCCCCAAAAGGAAGAAATACTGATTTTCACAACCCCGGAAATCAGCTTGGGAGGGGGGTGTTGTAGGGGAATCCCCCCCAAAGGGCTGTTCTATCCATAATATTATCCATACACCTTTTGATCCCAAGTGTGTATTAAACACCACAGTTACCCTCGCCTGCTTGGTGACGTTTACTACTCTTTTCAGTTGTAACCTTTTTTACGTTGTTGTTCCAGCAATACATTGTTTAAACTCTATTCCCTTGTTCTGTTTTCTTTGTGGCTTATTGCAAGCCATAACAGTTATTTATAACTTAGGTAAGAGAATTGTAGACATATTTTAAGGAGTATTTGGAGTTTATATATTTTATCTACGATTATTTCTATGATTTTTTTTATTTATTTTCCTTAGTCTACGCCAGTAGCGTTAAGAAAAATAGTTTTTTTTTTTAATTATTAGCGTTATTTGTTCTTGATGATCTGATTTTATGACATGACGATGGATGTGTAAGCTTTGATTAAGTCAGTATTTCGTTTAGTGTATTTTTGGTGTTTGCAACACATATATGGACGTTACTCGTGAAGTTTACAGTCATTAAGACAGGTTTAAAAAGAACCAAATATCTAATTAAATGTTTAGATATTCTGAAAGAATCGGAATCGGAAACGATTCTTGTATTGGAATTTAAAATGAAGAAAAAGATCGGCAATTAAATTGGATTCGAGAAAAATGCTTGAATCGTCTAACCTACAATATATATATATATATATATATATATATATATATATGTAAATATATGTATATATATATATGTATATATGTATATATATACGTGTATATATACGCATGTATATATATATATATGCGTGTGTGTATGTGTGTATATATATACGGGTGCGTGCATGCGTGTGTATGTATATATATATATATATATGTATATACTTACATCTATATATTTACACACACAGCTATATATATATATATCTGTGTATACATCTATCTATCTCTCTCTCTCTCTCTCTATATATATATATATATATATATATATATATATGCGTGGGTGTATATAATTTTTATTTACCTACGCATATTTGTTCCCTTGAGATCAGCTAATCGAAATTACGATTGCCATTCTAATGATTTCAGTTAAGTCTGGTTGTCTCTTCTATATATTATAATCAGAAGATTTCAGATAGCATTATCAAGTCTTCCCTATTACTCTTTCGCAACAATTTTAGCAGTTCACTAAGTGCACGTTCTTTTTTAATTTCGTCCATATATGGCGCCGTTGATTGACGAAAAAACCTACAACGGTGATCTCATTAAAATAATTTAATCTTAAACTCTCTTGGTGTCATGCGTGGCGCCATTTTACCATGTCATTCCATACCAGTGAGCCATGTTATTTATTTACTTCATCAGTTCTAGATTCAGTAATGTCTACCCAGGAAAGGATAATCACGCACGCAAAAAATAATTGGTGCAATATGTTCGCTTTTTTTTTACTCATCTATACGCATGAGCACTGCTGCAAGAGAATATATATTTAGCCGCCCGGAAAGTTCTCAGGAATTTTACAATACAAACATACACCTAAAATATTAATAAGAATATACAAAGTTAGAAATGTTTATTGAATGTATTAGCACCAGTAATTTAATTGACTTTTCAAATCGGAGTTAATATCGGAATTTCCTATATTAAAGCATCACGTCGCTTCTTTATTGCCACTTTAAATTAAGCGCTTTATACTACTTGCGCATCAAACTTAATAAACAGTTAGATCACAAAAATGTACTTAGTACGTTGGGCGAATAATAATTTATTTTCGTTTGGTAGCATTTATGTGTTGCATAAATCTTTCATGACTACTTTGATGTGTTGTCTATAGTATGCATGCCCGACTCTTCTTTGATAAATGATCTTCGACATTAGATTCTGAATAAGTAAATATACGTTAGAATGTATTCAATGATTTCTACATCATTATTACTGCAATGCTGCTATGATAAAAAAGAGTTTTGATTAATAGAATAGATGATAAGATTTAGATTATTATTGATCCAAGTATATAATCCTGTCGTAATAAGAGTAAAACAAACAATATTTCCTCCTATATTTAAGTAAAGGTTTTCCGCAATTAATTGTAATCAATGAGTTATTAGAAATCATTCAAGCTTATAGATATTTAGAATTCATACTAAGTGTGACCTGTGATAAATTAACCAAAAAACACAGGTGTTTTTCGCGTTATCTGAAGGTTCAGTTTTATTGAAGCAAAGTGTATTTTATGCTTTTAATTAATTGGAATTGGACAGACAAGACATTTCTGTCACTTTCAGATTTACCAGAGACGGATAAAAAGAAATTATACCCACTCAACAAGATATCTTAATTGATTTAAATCTAAAAGCCCGTTATAAGCGTATTCCTTATTAATAGTCGGTTCTCCCTATTTCTTTTGCAGCCTGATGATAATATCTTTTGTTGTAAAATAGTTTCAGTTACTATGCATCAAACTCCAGCACTACCAAGTGGGGTAATATTAGGTTAATGCTTGTTAGTTTTAGCACATTTAATTGCATTAAAACCCATTTCTTATAGAATATTAAGCAATATTTTACTTGTCGCCTGTGGCGCACGATCCCTCTGATTTTTCATTTATAGCAATAGTAAAAAATATTACTGCAAGAAATGTTGTTTTTGATTATTTAAGTTTGAACAGTAAAAAAAATGTGAAACTTGTAAAATTAAATACTGCGAACAATCTGGTGTGTTTAGCTTCTAAAACTCATGTGTTCAATTTTAATGTATGTTACTTGCCTTTTAGAACGTTAATAATAAGCAAAAGTTATACTGCATTAACTAAGAATGAACGCTTTTGTAAGCATTGTGCTTATATTGCATTAAGTAGAAATCCTTATTAAACATATTAATCACTAAAACAGATGGCAATACTTTATCATGTATTAAGTCCTATCCAAATAAATGCTGGGAAAACTAACTGTACATTTGTATATTGTTTTATCATATATTAATGTTCACATATTACAATGATAAAGAGCAACATTACACATATAGGAACACACGCTTATAGATACATATACATGTGTGGATCATCTTTGTGTGTCTATGTGTGTCTGTGTAATTTCGTGTAAGCTTTTATTTTTAATGTTTATCTTGTTTTGTATAATCGATAAAACTCCATTTGTTTTCGATAATGGCAATTCCTCTTTGGTAGAATTTTCATAAACTATGTATATTCCTTAGGGTCCACAAACGTACGTAAACTCAGGTTGTTCATGGCAGTTTATATTCGCTTGATATAAGCAATTCCCTTTGTCCTTCCTAACAATTATTCCACAATTTTCCCAGATTCATTGAGATGTTATTAAAAGATCCGGTAAAAGGTCGGTTTTACTCGTCCAGGGAAAACTTTACGTACGTGGGGCTTGAATAGAGTGTTCGTCGTTTAATCTCAGATTTAATTCAATATGACGTTGTACCTTTTGATCCGTTTGGACAAATGGTATATGCGGATTAAATCTCTTCCCCTGTTTTTATTCTCTTGATGATCAACCCCATAACCGAATAAAAGGGGCAGGGGTAAATCCGATCATGAATTAGCCAAATATTGGCAATTGTCCAGAGATATGTCAGTTAAGTAGTTTAGAAATCTCTTCATGCATTATTGTCCACATAAACACATAGAGAGACACAGGAATTAAAAGAAAGCCGCTAGGTTAAACCTTTTCTTGTCCACGTATTCATTCATCCATATGTTAGAGAGATTAGAGAATTACATAGAAGAGGCATTCACATTTGAAATTTTAACTGAATCTGAAAAAGGCACACTAATACGAGTAGGATGATATGATAACTTGAACCGGGTCTAATTTAATAATCGATGAGATTATATAAACTAAAACTACTCCTTGCGTATTGTAAGTGTTGTTTACTGACCGTTTCCAATTAAAAAAAATTTACATAAATGATAGAGCACTTACACATTCATAATTTTTACTTAAAAACCATTAAGTTCCTCTTACTCAATTCGCCAACATAATCCTCAATTAAATAATAAATATCATTACATTTAAGTTGAAGAGAACGAAAACATTATATTATTGTTTTTATAATCTACAAGGAGGGCCCGATGTTGCCCTAGATTTAATGAGGATCGAAGAATATTCAGTCTCCAATATTTTATTGTGAAATCGCCCATTTTTTTTCATTGCACTAGATACATTTTCTTTTTCCAGTGAGGAACCATACGGTGCATCAAGATTTATCTCTACATGGGATTATGCTGCGATTCGTCCAAACTACAATGTAGGTTATATTGCGCTGTAAAGAACCTTCTGCTGACTTTATTAAACACAGTTTATAAATGGTTTGAATTAAAGTTTAAAATGCAAAAGTTAAAATGAAGGTTCATTTATGCTCTAAATGTAAACATTTATTTCGAGGGTGTATCATATCATAGACAGGAACACAGTATTCGTGTTATATGCCTGGTGTTTCTGCTAATAATAAAAATTATCGAACAAATTTTGATGTTGGGTTGTACGATGCGATGACGTTAGTAAAACCCGTCTGTTTCTTCTTTTCTTTTGCTGTTTTTCGATTTACAATTAATCATACCTTATCAAAAATAAAAAAAAATTGTAAAGAAATGTCGCATCTATTTCGAAAGCCATAAGGAACGAACCCTCATACTCATACACATAGTAGAGCTATTAAAAATGGTTGACTTTGATCGATTATGAATTACTAATATTTACTTGATATTGTCTGGCTGAGTATACTACTTTTTCGAGAATAATATTGATATAGTACGGTGCAGATTAGGCTACATCTGGTTTCTTATAAGTAAATTAACAAGACATGTGCAAACCAATTGAGGATTCTATACTGATAAAATTTTCTTGTGGTGGTTTACTGTGAAATTCAGATGGGCATACTTGGACTCAAATAAAATGCATTGATCTAAATAAGCACCCTCAGAATCAACACGCTTCTACCATCGCACAACAAGTGTATTTTTGCCAGTAGCATAAAAAAGACGTGCATGCTAGTGGCGATTTAATCGCTTAAGGCATTTTTTCATATAGTTTGGATATTTGAATCAATTCTCACGTAGAAGCTGTCGAGGTGTTTGAAAAAGCGGTAATATTAAGGTGAGAGGATTAGATAGTATAGTGAATGAGGTATAGTTTCGAATCCCAATTCGTTCAACTTATGCTGGGTCGGTTTAACAACGTGCGGTCAGACATTTTTGTTGAGGAGATCTAAGCCTTTTATTGATTAATAGCCAGTGTTGTTATCGAAGTTTATGATGCATTGTTTTTTTCTTTTTTTGCAGTACTTTGCCTAAATGCTTTCGCATCCATTTAAGAAACTGTAATGAGCGAGCCTGTCCCAAATCACCGAAAAGTGAACATTATCTTCTGTTGGTTCAACTCTGATTCGGGAAATTGTTGTTAAGCTTTGTTGGCATCTAGCTACTTAGCTGAGAGTCGCTGTGTGTCGTAAATACCTCACTTTTCATCGCAAGTCACAGTTTGGACGAGAAACGGGTCGACACTAAAAACGACGCTTATTAGGGAAGTCGTTCACCTCGTGAGATGCCCATTGGCGGGGGAGAAAATATAAACGGCAGTTGTGAGATGGCTGGATTTAGAGGGTATTTGCAGAACCAGCAAAAAAAAAGATCTGAGAACTTGTTAATTCTGTAGTTATCTGTCTATGTATGTATGCGTGCATAAGGAAAAAATAAAGAGATAATATTACTACCGGTCAACAATCTTTAACATTAAAGAATAGGTTTATAGATTAAACATTCAACTTGTTAATAGTAGAAACAATTCAAAGCTAAACTTCAAAACAATAAGCATATATAAGAAAAAAAATAATAAATAAATAAAAATGAATAAACGAAAAAAAAAACTAAAATAAATTAAAAAACTCTACTAACAGACATCAAATCTCTATCAACTGACCAGTGGGCATAATTTAGTTACAATAGCTGCAACACCCCTAAATGGCCTGAAATTTGATCCTCACCATCGGGCTTCGTCGCTAGCTAAAACAACTGTGCCAGTCCAGCCTCCATTCTCCCCGCCCCCTTACTGTCTTCACATCCAACTCTGTTTTACTATATAAATCCCCCCTCTTTACTAATTCCTTAACCTTTAAACTATTCTCATGAGAACTCAAATTTCGTGCATCGCGATTCATCGCGAACTCTCTTTTCAAATTTTGAAAAGGTGCTAAACCTTTTCTTTTTTTCTACCATAATTATTCTTGCCTGATGATATCTAATATGATTGGCACGGCCTGAACATCGTAGCAAGATATGGCTCTATTTACATAAAAAACATTTTTTTAAATACATATCTTGCTCTCTTACGATTGAGCACTATCAACATCCCTTGTTGAAATTCAATTATTTTCAATTTTGGATGCCTTCCTAACGAAAACTTATATATATATATATATATATATATATATATATATATATATATATATATATATATATATATATATATATATATACATATATATTGCAAAAGACAACCTTAAACATTCTCAATATAAATGTAAACAATTCGTCTTAAACTAATGCTGTATCGTAAGGATATTTTTTTTAATTTTTTTAATTACATTTTCACCCCAAAAAAGGCACATTGCCACTTTGGTGTAGGGGGCTACACAGGGGAAACAACTACTGGGGTACTATGTAGAGATTTGGCAGCAAGATGTTGGTTCACGTTGCACTTGAACTTCTGCATGTCAGTACAGTTGGGAAAGCAGTGACCTTGAATGGAATTCCAAAGTCTAGCGTTTCTGGGGAAGAAACTACCGGAGTAGAAATATATTTTACATCTAGGGATCTCTACAGTGTGGGAGGTGGATTTTGCAGCTTGTCGGGTCTGTCGAGGGTGTCCACGTCGTGGGGACACAAGTGTTTGCAGTTCATCAGAGCATTCACCATTAAAATACTTGTAGAACAGGCAGAGGGATGCAACGTTTCGTCGATCGCATTTTGACGTAATGTTATTTAGGTTTATAAATAGTAAGACAATGTTTATGTCAATATATCCTGTTAATTTCGATCAGTTTAAAAATAGAAAATATCCATGACCTTTCTGAATTTTTGAAGATGGGGATCCTTTATTCGTATTATTTGCATTCATCAGATTACTGTGTTGGTCTTGAGTGAGATTTTCACAACGTTTTGATTGATGTAACCTGTCCAACTAAAGTATGATTCAGTCAGCCACGGGATTTTGAACGGAATTTACAGCAAACATTTCCAAGTTCGACATGTACACCTAAAAAAGGTCGGAGATTACATCGACTAAAGTGTTTCAATCATCACACACAAGATGAGAACAGTAGTCCAATAAATCCATATCAATTCCAGTTAAAGAATCGAACTATGGTGCTTGCCGATGACGTATATATTCTGACAATTTTCTTTAATCAAAAATCGCACACACACACTCGCACACTCCTAAAATCATATATTATTTTACAAAATATTGATAACTTTGAATACATACAGACACTTAATGCTTTATATTAACGCACTTCTCTGTGTAAGAAGTGATTATTTGGGAGATTCGAACCCTACTTAATACGGAAACGTTGTCTTCATGTTTTAGTGAACTTCAAGTAATTAGTTTAAATGAGACTGATTTTAAATACTTATTAATCTTTATAAGAGAGCTTCTAATGAAAGGCAACGCGAGTATTTTACAAACAGATTGTTTAGTAGCGAGCGCTGTTGTCTCATTTCCTTGAATAGGGTTCAACTGTAATCATATTAAGAAGGATTTTACACTGTATTGCTCTTACGTTCTATATACATATATACACATATGTGTGTAAGTGTGTGTATATGTGTGCATGCATATAAACATTATGCATTTAGCATGTTGTTTGAATAATGTATATATATATATATATATATATATATATATATATATATATAAACGCATTAACAGAGAAATCACTTTGAAGCATATTAATCATGTATAAAAGCGATATTTTCATTTGACACTTACCGTTTTTACACCAGTTATTCATTCATGTTAGGATGACAACACCTAGATATCCATTGTATATTTTTTAGTATTCATAGAAAAAGTTTCAGATAACACGTAAGGTCATCCATCTTTGTAACATTAGCATAATGGTTTCATTATTATAACTTTATAAATTATTTATTTGACAGCATCTTGTAGTAAGTCGGCATTGGTTTTTTTTCCCTGTGATATGAAAAATACTATTTAGATGGAAATGGCGCAGTTTTCTTGCTGCAGACACATCTTAAGTAAAATGAAGGTTTTATTAACATAGCCTGTAAACAAATAGGCTGAAATATGGTATTGAAATAAATGGCAATCAAGTGTCCATTAACCAAACAACATTGAATAAAAAATAAGCATTTTCGGATGTTTTCACAAATTACCAGATGCCGATGTATATGTGTTTATATTAAGCGGTATAACCGCCCACTTGTGAAATTTTAAAGAACCTTTTGTGAAAGACGTATTTAAGCACGAGGTATTTAGTTTTCGCATATCAACACATACTATATACCAGATACATGTATGTATTTCTATGACAATATTTGTGGCTATTTTAGTATATACGATTATACGCATTACTAATATTGATTAAGGTTGCTTACCCCATTCTATCAGTATACATCTAATATAATCATAACAAAAATCTATTGGTTCCGATATCCATAATGCCAGCGCACGCCCCCTACCTGGATTCCCTCGGCACGAACGCTTCGAAAATTCTGTTTTAAACTCTAATCGTTTAACCGCGTGACGCAGTCAGCAGTAAACTATTCCAAGGCTATATAATCGTTTTATTGCCTTAACCCTTGATGGTATTTCTGTTAGACGACGGTCTTGAAGACGTGCACGTAATGAACGTTCTCAAAATTCATGTTATCTGTCCCAATTTTTACTAATTCTAATATATAGAATTATGATTATTATAAGTGTGAATATATTAGTCGAATCCAAATTTAATATTTTCATATTATATAAGCGTTATGTTGAGATGATTTGTGAAGTCCCTAATTCACCCACATCTTAAGATCTTACACGCGGATATGGCAATAATGTTGGAGACATGTAATGCAAGTGCGCATGATTAAACACATAAAGAAATTTAACACTGCAAACTAATGATATGATCAAAGGCTCCAAATTTGCGTCAATTTTCTAAAACTTTGTCTATAACCACATTGCTTTTCTTCAGAAAACCCGCTTAAAAATGGTATAATCTATTAAGCGCTACTATCTTAATTTATGGCTTCTACAGACATAAAATTTTTCCTAGGCTATTGATACATTGATGCCAAAAATAATTCAGAGAGATCCTAAAAGTAATAATTACTCTTTTCTAATAATTTTAAAGCAGTATGCAATTATTGCTACGCCCTTCTGAAAACACATAGTAATGCTTTAGGTCATTTGATAACCAATCATAGGTAATGTGTAGGCAATATCTTATATGCAGTTGCATATTTACATGCATTTTGTAAAAATGTTCTCATCATGTATTTTTGCCGGCGAATGTGCATCAGATTGGGTGCTAGTCATGGATTGCAAGCGCTTCGTTAAAAAAAAAAATTCTGGATAACTGTTACACTACCTACAGCGGATATTTTCGTTGGGTAGGTATTTTAAATTACTTTTTATGGATTTAGTAGCTCCTATAATTAATTGATTGATAGATATTTTCCAAGGATGAGATTTTTTGTGCAATAAATCAAATCTACGTATTTTCTTATATTCCTTTGCACAGACCCGTGAATTCATCACCTGAAGGAAATCCTATTTAAAATAAGGTTGGTTTCTTTTTTTGTCCTGTCCCATGTTACTATACCAGGTTTTACAGCTACGTTTGCTTAGTATTTAGCTGTAAGAATTTCCTAATCACATGTTATCGAGTACTAGCGGGGCTATCCAGAGTTGCTCGGGACCGTATAAACAATGAGAAAATTTAATTTGATTTTGAATATATGTGTTATTCTTAGGAGAGAGGAATGTTTTAATGTCTTGGTATCATTTGCTATTACGAGCAAAAGAATAGTTTACCTATCTAGGACGGGTATTGGACGTATGAAAGAATTGTATCTTACCTAGAATAAGTACTATTCGGCATGTATATGAAATAATTTTACTTTTGCAAAGACAGTGAATATACAACACATATTTAAAATAATTTTACCTACACTAAGACGAGTAATTTAAATACATCAAACAATTTCACATATTGTTGACCCAAAAACGGACATTATTTCTCCCTCCTACACCCAAAAGAGAACTTCAAATTGAGCAACCCTCAGAAGAGAACTTGAACTAAACATTATCATGTTTCTTTTTACCAACTTCTCCATCACATCATGCCCGGATGATAACATAAAATATTTTTTTAAAAATATAGATCACACCCTACAAAAATTGGGCTAGTAAGCTTTCATAGTAAATCAATACTATATGAGTATTAATCTAATTTGAGATCGTAAACTGGTTAAGCCGTATCCGGAATCGACTTCACAAATAAAGTAATTTTGAGATAGAACATTGTTTTAGCCATTTCTGGTAGAAACTTTATATTCTACCACCCTCATTTAATCCAGATTGACGCTGGTTATTCTGCTAGTATAAATTTGCCCCCACCTCAATCAATCCGGGCAACGCCAGGAAGTCTGCTAGTAGATATTTTCATCAATATATTTCAAGGCCGGGCGACGCCGGGGATATTGCTAGTATATTTTCTCCCCTACTTCATTCAATCTTGAGCAACACTGGGTATTCTGCTAGTGTATATGTGCATCCATCTGATACAATCCTGAGCGATGCCAAGTATTGGTCTATTTTTCATTTGCACCTATCTTATTCAATCCCAGCCGATGCCAGGTATTCTTTTAGTATTTATTTGCACCGGCCTTAATAAATCTCGGACGATGCATGGCATTCAGTTTTTATATATGTCTACTTATCTCCTTCGATGCAGAGCGATGCAGAATATTCTGCTAATATATATTTCCACGTACCTCATTCAATCCCAAGCGACGCCGGGGATTTTGCTAGTATATATTCTAACCAATTATTTAATCCAGGACAACGCCGAGTATTCTGCTAGAGTATATATCTCCATCAATATCCTTAAATCCTGGGGGACGTAAGGAATCCTGCTAGTATATATTTAAATCAATTTCATTCAATCCCAGACAATACCAGTTATTCCGCTAGTAAATATTCTCATCTATCTCATTCAATCCCAGGATCCTGTGTATTCGGCTAGCATACATTTGCATGTATCTCATTCAATCCTGGGTGACTCCGGGTATTCTGCTAGTATATATTTGGACCTCTCTCGTTGAATCCTATAATTCTTGGATACGTTACTAATTTTGACAATAATTTTTTCATAATTTAACCCACATTATCAACCCGCTCTTACTAAAATAAAAAAAAAAACTTTCATACATTTTCTCGGCTGTTTATTTAATTACACACACAAATAAAATAACCCACATTTCATTATTTTGCATAATGCTTGGATATGTTACTAATCTTTACCATAATTTTTGATATGATTTAACCCACATGATCGCCCCTATTACTAAAATAATAACTTTGAGACATTATCTGGGCTGTGTATTTCATTACAAACACACCAATCAAATAACTCACATTTCATAATTTTTCATAATTCTTAAATATGTTCCTATTTACAATGCCACCCCACGGGACAGAGTTAGACACCGGGGTCGTTTTTTAACGTGGAGAAAAGGAACAAAAATAAAATTATCTCAGTCGTGAAGGATTTCTCTTCAACTGACAGAGAGCAAGAAATTGAAGTTCAGCATCTGAAGAACAGATACTACACTTTGATCTTGTCCCGAAAGCCAAGTATATTCTTAAAAATATTACTAATTTCGACAATCATTTTTCATGATTTAACCCATTTAAGCCCATTGTTGCTTAACGTTGGTGATCCACATAAAGCATTCTGTATTTCCAAGTAGTCACCAAAAGTATGCCAGATCGCTTATACCTTCGCCATACACGCGAGAGAACTTATCCTCGGTTTTCTGCAACAATCCATCTCCTAAGAAAAATTGCTCATCTGACTTTGATCTATAGCAGATATTATAATCCTTTCAAACCATAAAAGAGCAATCGTAAATTCAGCTAGTCTACAGATCCTCCCTTTTCTATCAATTTCTGTAATAGTGCATTCAGAAAATACATGAATCTTTGCTTAGTAGCACATTTTAAGAGTCTTCTTAAGTGGGCGTTCTTAGTGTGGAGTTAGTATCTTTTCTAGGATATTTCCGGCACATGCTTGTGTGTTGTTTCCGATATGTAAGACATTTAACACATTATCCAATATATGACGAGAATTCAAATTACACGACTCGTTAGAAAACATCCGGAACATATTCAGCATTTGTTAAATTATATATATATATATATATATATATATATATATATATATATATATATATGACAGATTTATTGGGTAGGCAAATGTAGACACACAGACAGACATACAGGTACGTCCAGTTTTATATATATATATATATATGTAGGTATTTAATTATTATAGTAAAAAATAATTATGACAGCCCCTTTAAGAAATTCGATTCTTATCGTTGAGCACTTTCAGTTGAATTAAAGTCGGTCAATTTAGCTCGTATGCATAGATCATCGTTTAACGACTAGATCACTGTCTGACGGACGTAAATGAACATTTAAAATCAAGATGTGTAAATTCAACGTTATTTCACGCGGGTAATGGTAGCCGAATGGATTAGGTCTTCGCTAATCGAGCCAGAGATGTCTCGTGTTGCGGGTTCAAATCGTTCGACTGGTATTAATCGTGACACCCTGCACTGAAGGTTCCCGAAAGGATGAACTACTATTGTCTGTATGTATTTAATTATAATAGTAAAAAATAATTATAGATATAGATATATATATATATATATAGATATACAGACACACACACATATATATATATATATATATATATATATATACGGGCGTTGATAAGTGGTGACATCCATGTAAAATATATATGCATGTGAACATATATATATATATATATATATATATATATATATATATATATATATATATATATATGTGTGTGTGTGTGTGTGTGTGTATGTCTCTGCGTATGTGTGCGACAAAGTTCTTTCTTTAAATTGGAATGGAGTTTTTTAAAGTAAATACAAATATTTGAATATAAAATCCAGGCCATAATTCTTTTGCATTAAAGTAGTTTATACTTTGCGTACTTTAAAGTAAATCTATCTTCAAATGAATAACATTGTAGTTCAGTTTTTTTAATATGCATCAACTTTATTACTTATATTATTTTAAAATTTGTAGTTATTTTTTTTTATTTGGATCTTCAGTTAGTTTTAATTGAAATCAGTGGTTTGCTTAACACATGTTATTTTTTAATTTGAATTAAACTTGTATAAATTTTACGTTTTCATCTGCCAATTAGATGCATTAGTGGTGTAGTATTTTATCGTTGTTTTCATTATTAATTTTTTATTGTATTTTTTCATATTTGAGAATTCAGTTTTTATGTGCATTTAAGTTTCGCGTCTTTTTCCTATTGTCATATAATTATACACAACTTTCTTTTAAACTTCCAATAGTTTTTTTTTCAAATTATTTTTTTCAAATCAATGGAGCATAATCATATTAATTTACAGTAAAATACATTCCCTCGATGAGCTTGAAATAATAAAACGATAATATATACTCCGAGTGCAAAGATTTACACAATTTCTACATACTTTTACTGACAAACACAACAAGGAAATATCTGAATCAGAATAGTTATTTATTGATTTTCAATACCGGAGTCAGACAAACATGCACGGTCGATTCTAAATGTTTTTGCCTATTTTTATTAACTCGCCAGATATGTATCTGGCATTAGAAAATTGCGCGTTTATAACAATAGAAAGGAAGAAAATATCTACAGCAAACTAACCGTAGTCAGTCAGAATGGCGTATTTACATTCATATTTAATAGCCTTTGGGGATAAATAACTAACAGCTCGGATATTTATTTTCCATTAAATCTGTTGTACTTTGGATGGAAAAGTAATTTGCTCTGGCATGTATTATCATCTTCACCTCAAGTCAACCATTTCCACGCTATGTGCAAAGCATACTACCAGGTGTATCTGATTGTATATGAATAGACTGACATTAGATTTTTATCATTATTAAACTAAATAGATTGCCTAACAAGACTATCTTATTAACATAGGCGATACAACCGTTCATAGCCTAACACTGAATAGGACTATCGATAAGTCCTCGCTGTTCATCATTTTCCTGCGCAATGTAACAATGGTGTTTTGTAAGTTTCAATATTTTAAAATAAAAGGTATTACTATTAAATTCAAATACTCATCGAGGTAATAAACTCGGATAACTGTCAGAACATAATGTGATGAAAGTATAGACTAAAACTATTGATTTATTTTGTTGAATTTTTGTTAAATATCTATAAATTAATAAACATTGCGAGTTAAATTAGTTTGGTACAAAGCTTGTAACAATAAAATACTTAAAACATGTACACATGCTAGACTACTCGCTAGTAACATCAACAGTAGAGGCGGTGTAAAAAGGGAATTACGAAAAATTGGCGTTATTTCTTGCAATAGTATTAGTAGATTTCGAATTGAATGATTTTTGCTTCGTTTTTATTGTGGCAATATCTAATGCAATTAATTGAAATGTTCTTGATAGAAATTTTTTTATGCGAGCAATAAGTAAATATGAACCATAAAAAATATTTCGTTGAGTAAAATGCCTCCAGCCAATAATTTACATCAGACTTATATACAAAGTTATAGCAATTAAAACCTTCAAAATGTAATCACTCTACATTTTTAATAAAAGCAAGAGAAAAGCATTACTAATAAATATTTTGAAAATACTGATTTTAGAATTTTAACAAAAAATGTTTTGCAAGAATTTGACTTCTATGATAATTAAATGGAGGTGGCGTTGAAAAAGAAGATAAAAACTTAATCATAATATTATCACAGTAAAATTTCTACAAACATATTTACGCTTGTAAAGCCATACTACTGAGCGGAGAAAACATTTGTAAAAGTATAATATTTATAAACGACAGCAATTAACATTTTCTAATATAAATTTTTATAACATATTGGTTGATATGTACAAATATCGAATTATCAAATACTAAATGAAAATATATATTACAATGTTCATAAAAAATCCGAGTCTTTGTAATTATTCGGAAATAGTTTTTATTATTTTAATAATTTCTTAAACACTTGATTAACAAGAAATTAATGTGATTACGAGTTTTTGTGATTATTTAGAAATAGTTTTCGTTTTTTTTTAATTTCTTTAACTGTTTATTAACAAAAAAACAATGTGATTACATTTTTAAGGTTTCTAGAGTGTATTATAATGATAGTTGTACGACCTTTCATTAGATTTTAAATAAAATAATTCACTTCTATCATCTTCTATCCCAAAATATAGTTTGGATAATAAAAAGGTGTGATAGTATTAAGGTATGCATTAGCTTTCTTTATTAATTATTCACAATATAAATAGAGAAGGTCCAACGATTTCACTGGCAAAGTGCTGGACATAATCCCTGCCCATCCGTCTCTTACTTAACATGTATACCCTAGACGAGGATCGACTCTTTAAAAAAAACTCTCAGCTAGTCAGACGCCAGAGCGTTTCAGCGTCGCTCAAGTTTCGTCAGTTCATATAATATCATGGAATCCGTTTTCAGGTTCGAAGTGACCTATTTTTATCGCTTCTAACAGGTTTTATTACTTAAAGCGGAACACCGGTCTCTGATCAGTTAAAAATTAGATTCCAGATCACTTTCGAAATGAGTCTAACCCGGTCATGATCAAGAACAATGTACGTTTACCGCATGAATTTGCAGACACACTCCATGTATTTGTTTTATTTTCTAAAATTTCCTGATGGCATTTTGTGCTTTTTTTATTTGCATTTTTTTCTTTGGTCTATCTGAAAAAAAAACATTTTTACAGTTCGATGATCCTGATGTTGGAAATTTGCAAATAGACATTTTTCGATGCAAATAATTTCATCATATGTGCATGTTCAATAGTTGCAAGCATATTTCATTTAATCTTGTTAAACAGATGTTGGTAATCTGCAAAAATGGCTGATTACTTAAAAAGCTAAACTTCCGAAATTATCATGTATTTATGTGAGTTACATAGTCTATTGCAAAATGCACGGTGAAAGTGAGCAAGAAAAATGTACTGCAAAAATTTTACTACCCGTATAGTCGATATAATAATAACATTTTACATTTTCTTGCCCATTGATGCATCTATAAATTGTTTCACTTTAGGGTCTAAGAATTTATCGCAAATCTAAATCCCACACTATTACTCAAGATCAAGCACCTTTCCATAATAATTCTTGCTTTTGTTTGCCAGTATTAAAACTGAATATGTCCTGATAAATCCATAGAGCTTCTGGCTCCTTGACGCACAGCCTCTACAAACCCGATCAGCAACAACATCTAACCCACTCATTGTAGAATTTATTAGGTGTCTGAAAAGAAAAACTACAATAGTTTCTTACTCAAGTTGATGAATTTAGGATACATTCCTTACTTTCTTGATTGACACACAGTGTCAAGACGCAAATAAACGCAATGCGAAGACACTTCTCGCTGCTACTCTCCTGAAAAATGTCCGTGCAAGAATAGTCCAAACTATTAAACATTTGCGTTCAAATTACAATTAGCTTTGCTTGGTATAAAGAGGCATAAAAATAAAAGTTGGAGTAGTTTGCTTATTCATAAGCACCTCTTCATAAATAAAGCTGTCGTATCGAAATTCATCGACAAGGAAGGAGTCGAATTATTCCCGGTACGCTATACACCGAGTATAGGTTAGCGTTCTGTATACATGCACTGATAAATACCTCTTAAAATTGGAAATATTCAAAAATCTACTTATTTTGAAAAATAGATTACCTAAGTCTAATATGTTTTTTGAAAATTATTTCCTGCGCACATCAGTCCTAATTAGCGTCCTGTTCCAAAGAAAAAATGAGTTTATATATATATATATATATATATATATATATATATATATATATATATATATATATATATATATATATATATATATATATCGCCGAATTTCATAGATTGCATGCTTGCGCAGTATTAGTGGATCAGTTGAATTTCTCCTTGCAGAAAGTGTCAGTATAATAATATAATATTATAATAATGATAGTCCGGTGTCCATGTTTTCTCTGCAAATCAGAGGTAGATACATGATTGGCGTTCATGCGAAGAAAACTATAACGCGAATTTATGGAGCTGAAGAAAAATGGAAAACTTCTCAGTCAAGGAGAATATTATTTCAAGCAGAACTGTACAATTATAAGCATACCATGACAAAAGCATTGTTTCATTTAGTACTATTTCACAATACACATCCTATTTTACATAAAGGATTAAGTCATGTTTTCTTTCTCTATTGATATCAATACTAACTTATAAAAAGGTATATAATAAATATTTAGAACATCGAATTTAAACAAATGAAATAATTAATCAATTAGATTTTTTTATATTGCTACCACTTTGTATATCTGAGTTCTGTTTTCGTGATATTATTTAAGTCATTGCTCCACAAAGAAAGTAAGAAAAACTATAGTGAGGGGAATAACACTAATTTTTATATTCAATTTGTATTTAAATCTGTTATTAAATGATAATAAAAACACGTTTAACTAAAGCGAACAATTAACCCTAGGCTTAATAGGCGAATTAACGATCAAATATTTCTAGACGGTTTACAGTGTATGATGGTATGAATTATTTTTAACTTATTGCAATAGATTTTCAACGTATTAACTCATTCTGCACTTCAACATTTATTAATCTCGCAATTCATCATTTTGATTCCTTTGAGAATGCATGTTTTCTTCTCATCTTTCGAATAAAACAACTATTCCGTCTAAAAAAATCGTCTCGAGATACTGATCGAAACTAATAATCATTTGCACGGACGTCAGGCAGTAATAGCACAAATTCAACAAAGTAATGCCGGGAGACACAACAACACAACGGCTGAATTGCGGCCCCTATTGATTTTACAATCACAGTGTCAGAGAAGAATTCACGGCAGTTATGGCCAGTTTTTCATATCCAGTGAATTTGCCCTAATTACTCGATTGCCCACACACAGTCACGCGCATATATATATATATATATATATATATATATATATATATATATATATATATATATATATATATATTATATATATATATATATAAAGCTGAATGTGTGTATGGATGTGTGTGTGTGTCTGGTCACGATTAGGCTCCTATATGGTTGCCTATTTAAGAAAAAAAAACTGATTACATATAATGATAGAAGATGTATCGAGTCATAGGAATGGGTATGTTTGATCTGGCAGAAAAGCGGTTCATTAAAATTGTGGGGTCTGCGTACGTGCCTGGCCCACAAAGTATGGAAATAAAAATTTTGTGGGCTGCGTTCGCGCCTAACCTCCATAGAATGTAAATAGGCACGTACTTTAATAAAGACTTTTCATATCTATCTGCGAAAGTATACTTTCCTACTTATGTTTCAGTTTGAAGAAATATGGTATAACAAAATTACGGGGTGTTCGTTCGCGCCTGGCCTCCATAGAATAGAAATATATCACAAAGTTTAACAAGGTTTTTTAATATAGATCCACAAAATATTGTGATAAGCGTTTCAGTGTGAACAGGTATGGTATAATAAATTATGGGGTTTATCTATTTTATTTTTTTACTTTCATCATAGTTTGCTTTGGTTTTGATACTCCCAAATTCGAAGCTATCTCTTTACAACCCTTCCTTTTCATAACCTATCATACTTTCATAAATCAGAGTCCATTTTCTGTATGCTGCTTTTGAACCCAGTCAGCGAGGGGTACTTAATCTAATATATATATATATCTATATATATATATATATATATATATATATATATATATATATATATATATATATAATTAGAAAAGTGCAAATAGTATCTCGGCAGATTAGAGAAATAAAAAGTAACCATACTAGATATGTGTTCCATTTTAATTTCGAGATTTGTTCTGGATGAAACGTTGATGAAGAAATAGCTCTGTTCCTTTTATATTTCTGTCTGTCTCTGTATCTGTATATTTATCTCCCGTCTCTCTCTTTATATATATATATATATATATATATATATATATATATATATATATATATATATATATATACTCCTGTAAATCCGTTTTTCTTTTGTGTATTGATATTCATATTAAAAACCGTATTTTCTATTTATTTAAAAAGAAAATACAATTTTCTTATATATGGCTTGTGGAATTGCATTCACTAGCAAAAGATCTAGCTAATTTGCATATTCTTTTAAACATTCATTGTAATTAATTCCCTATCAGTCTTTTTTTTCTGTTTTCTCATGGGATGATCTTCTTTTGTTAACTATTACGTGTTATTATATTCATGCAGATAATCTACATGATTTATACGTGCATAATATTTGACTAAAATGTTTACAGGAAAAACTAATTGTCCCCATATATTTTTATGTATACGTCTACATTTTTGTTTAATCGATTAGTCTATCTATCTATCTATCTATCTATCTATCTATCTATCTATCTATCTATATATATATATATATATATATATATATAAAGTGAACGTGTATGTGTGTGTGTCTGTGTGTGTCTGTGTACATTCCCCTACGAAATAGCTCTGTGGTCTCTTCCAAATTACTCAGTCAATTTCTTGTCTATATATTTGACATTTTACATAAAGTGTATTAAGAGATAGGGCAAGCTATTTTATTAGTTTGGGTCGAAAAATTGTAGTTACCAATATATAAATGTATGTATGTATGTCGGTTTGCGACAAATATCGAAAAATTGGCTAAAAACATTAGTATCTTCCCCTTCAAGTAGGCACTGTTCTACACGGGGTCACTTTTTTCGCCGACATATTTAAAGTTATCCTCTCCTTTAGATTGTCTAGCCTTAATTTTTAAAAATCTCGCTTCCGGTTTGGCGGTGGTCGTAAAAGAGTAAACATTAAGTTTTACCCCGTTCTGTTCCTCCCTTGTGGTACAGGTTCCAGCCTGCCTTCCTACTACCACATGTTTTTCTGTTGCTCAACATACACATCCAAACACACGGGCAACGCCAGGCTGAAATGCTAGTATATATATATAGGCAGTGATAGTTATGTAGAAATGGAGATATTCAAAAGTTTAATGGGGAAACGGAAAAGGCATTTTTTAATGATATTTTAGTAAATCTAACTTGGTTTGCGTTCAAGATTCTACCTTGTACAATAATGTTTTAACCATTTTCTGTAATATATTTCGATGTGATATAATGCTTTACAATCCGTAAAGTTATGTAATTTTAAGAAATCAATTTCTTCCCTAATAGTTTCCCTCTAATTAATTATGTATATTTTCACATCTTGCACACACAGACACACATACACTCACACACATACACACATACGCCAACACACACACACACACACACACATATATATATATATATATGAATAGATTAAGCTGAAAAATAAATTTACATTCATTTGTCCAAACTATCGGTATACTAACAGCGAAAACCGGTTTCGAGGAACAATATATGAAATAAAAACGTAAAGGTAAAGTTGCATAGGAACTTTATAACGTGACCAAACCAGTAACTGTAAAAGGAATTAAATCGGAGAGAAACATTTTTAGGCCCGACGATTTCGCAACTAAATTCTTCTCACCAGAGACGGAAATTCAGTCATCATCATACAAATTCAAAAAGACGACAACTATATTGAAAACATTCAGATTCGAAATGCATCAATATTTCATTTTAGAATTAACAAATATATATATATATATATATATATATATATATATATATATATATATATATATATATATATATATATATACATATACTTGCAAAGATATCTGATTGCCCGGGATTGAATGATGTTTCGCACTCCTATATTTTTATGGTCATCGTCTGGCACTGAATCTTAGTGCCACGGTTGTTAACACACTCTTCAGCATGGTCAGGAGGTCATTTGTCTGTAGGTGGAAGGATACACAGTAATGCAACCCCAGAATTCTCTTTCCTTTATCGGTTTTTTTTTCGTCCGGACAGCATGGGTAAGCACGAATATTTCTGTCTTTCCATAACCAAGAGGGAGCAACCACTCCTCTCATCATCAGTAAAGTTATTTATTTTAATTTTGAAGGTTATCAATTGAAAGTGTCTGAATGTATATATTTTGTACATTTTATATAATGTATAGTTTATTGTATTTCTAAAATATTGTTATTGTGTCGTGTTGTGTGTTTTCTTGTGTCTGCCACGAATGTCTCCATAAAACAACGAAGCGATCCGGAGGACAAAGACAGAAGATTCCAACCAGAATGCCACCAGGATGAAGATGTCATCTTGAAAGAATGAAGAAGCCACACTACATCCAACATTTCAGGTATGCTTTTCTTCTTGATACACATACCCTCTTCACATATTCATGGGACCGTTTCTAAGACATTTAGTGTAACAGTGACCGGCTGACCGTGTTATAAATATATAAAATTATAGAATGGGCTGGAAGGAAGCATTAGACACAGCAACTTAGTCCAAAATACCTGTTATTCTTCATTGAACTCTCGAGAACCCACTGTTTCTTTTATAAATTTATTTAATATTATCTTCTATCCAGTTAACGAAATAACATTTAAAATGTACGTGTGTGTTTTGAATTTACAGGCCAGGCGATAACACGCCATGCAAAATAAAAGTAAAAAATACAAAACAAAAAAGGCGTTAATTTCCAAGTCCTATAAAAAAAATTTGCAGCTAATGAAAAATATTAAAAAATTACGTGCGGAGTTTGGACCTACAGACACTGTCGTGCAAAAAACTCACCAAAAACACAATAAACACGCAATTAACTTGCCCACAGCAGACGTTTCATGTCCCTTGTTCTTTCGATTTTGTCAAGCGATGACATGGAAAATGGATTTACCGATAATGGGCAAATGAAAGTAAAATTTCGATTATCGATAATCATTAATGAACAGGACGATTTGACAAAGAATTAACTAAAACCACTCCCAGACTTCTAAAGTAAGGTTCTGTAAATTTTAAAGGATATCTGTTTAGCCGATTAGAAGTCTATAAGGAAGGAACTTATACACACGCACAAAATAAGTTGCATTTATATAATTGTGTGTGTATATATATATATATATATATATATATATATATATATATATATATATATATATATATATATATATAAAAGTGGGGTATATCTGATAATTTTACCTCTGATTCCATGCGATGTTCATTTACGTGATAAATTGGTAGCTTTTCTCTGTGTCCAGTTTTTGCTTTTAGTCTAGACATTACAAGGTTTTCGTAAATATTCATGCAGGTGGTATTATTTTCATCCGTTGTACCTTCTAAGCTATCCCTCTTAGTCCAATCTCTCTCATTCTTTATTGAAATATTTTAGGTACATTTGTTTGTGCTATATAACGTTTCTTCATTTTCCAGATCCCTTTGAGCTTTCTGTCCAGTACTGTGTATTTACTCCGCTCAAACTCCTTGATATTCACTCTCTGGTCTGCTGAAACGGCAAATTTACGATATAGCAGGAATTTTGTTTATTTTAATGGTATTAGGTTTTTGTCGCTGTGATGGGTGTATTCATTTTCATATTCGTGTCCCATAATACCTTGTAGCGTTCATTTACCATTACTGATACTTTTTTTTGCTTCTATCATTTTTCTGTGTGTTCAAGATGTAATCGTCTGCATAATTGCCAGTGCTATGCCTTTCTCACGTGATGTGTCTATTTTTTTATGGGGGGCTTGTTTGTTGCATCCAATTAGTATGCGGTGTATGGTTTTAGCACTTTGTCCACAGAGTCTGCAATTGCTGTTTTCTTTTGTCTTGTTAATCCCTGTTTGATGTGGTTGGTTCTAATTCACTTATATTGTGCGGCTGTAATTAGAGATTCTGGCTTTCTTCTGTTGCGTTTTTTTTTTGTAGACGAGTCCAGTGTTTTCGTCAGGAGCATTATGACATCTTTGTGAACTGTCAGTGTAGCCGTTTCTCTTCCCATTTTTCCTTCCTCATTTTTTTCCTCGTCTATTTTTCAATTTTGTTTATTTCTTACAGCGTCTTCACCGGCAGTAATTATTCTTTTCGGTGTTCTGCATTATGTAACTTTTTAATTCTTTATTTATATAGACTAGTCCTCTTCATCCGCCTTTTTTTTTTTTTAGATATAATTGATCAGTATAATCCTTCAGGTGTAGTGCACTGTGCATTGTCATGAGTTAGCTTGTCTTCTGATCGCGATAGCTTAGAGGGTTTTTTGGGAGGGGTCTAGCTCATAAATGCCCAGATTATCTTATTAGTGACACTGTCAAAGTGTTTCCTTTGTAAGGCTTCAACAATATAGGAGGAGTTTTCTTGTATTTCTAAGGTATTTTCTCCTATTTTTCCTTCATTTCTGTTGCTTTGATGGCTTCCAGCTCCCCCAAGAATGTGTAAATATTATGTTCATCTAGTGCCCTAGTTTCTTCATGATTGAGTAGTACTATGCCTTTTGTGGCTTCTACATTTCTCCG
Organism: Euprymna scolopes; assembly: GCF_053919585.1. Classification (NCBI taxonomy): domain Eukaryota; kingdom Metazoa; phylum Mollusca; class Cephalopoda; order Sepiida; family Sepiolidae; genus Euprymna; species Euprymna scolopes. The sequence goes on along the minus strand of NC_136503.1, from coordinate 57,083,521 downwards.
CATCATGGTCAGCTGTTGGGATTTTCAATAAAGATTTTTTTTGGATGTTCTGCCTGAAGATTCTTATTGTGTTTATTAGTGGCTCCATTTCCTCCTTAGTTTTTTCAAATAGTTTAATTCATCCATGTACATTAGCTTGTCCATTATTTTTTCTGTGTTAGTGAGCTTGTATCCGATTGGCATTTTCTTGGTATGTTGATCAGGGGCATTTTGGCTATAATGAACAGTTACGGTGGTACGTACTTACCTTGAAATAACCCATTTTTGCATTTTATTTTTTATTATGTGTTGCCCATCAGTTGTGATTTCAAGTTTCTATGTTTTCATTGCATTTTCCATCATATTGGTTACATTGTCTGTAATGTAGTACCTTCTCAAGCATACTTTCGGGATTCTGTGGCATTCTTTCTTAGAGCCTATCCATACCATGGCTAATTTCTTTGTTCTTCTTTAGAAGTCTTTCAGAATCATTTGGTCTATATGCAATAGGTAAACTCTGCCTCTTTTTCTCATTATTTGCATGCTTTCTGTTCCTCTGAGCATAATCCGTTATTATGAACGGACTGATAAATACGTTCTCTCAGTTGGGCAGTAAGTATTTTTCACATTTTAGGTAGATATATTATAGACCTGTAGCTTCCTGGGATGGCCCCTTTTCTGTGTTTTTTTATCTTTGGTCATCCGCTCTGGTACTTGTGCTTCGTGGATGCATCTTCTCAGTTCCTGGACTAAGGTTTCATGTAGTGTTGTGAATTTCTTAAACCAATAGGCGTGCATTCCATCATGACTTAGTGCTCTCCAGTTGGACATTCTTCGTAGAGTTATCTTGAGGGGTCCCTTGCTTATGGGATGCTCTATTCCGTCGATTTACGGTAACTCTTCTTTCATTTCTTTCAAACAGTCTGCTTTTTTATGACTCTTTCGTTCTTCCCATATTTGACTAGTAGGGTCTCGTTTCCGTCGTGTTCGGTTGTGTTTTTTTTGTTTTACGATACATTTACGTTTTGGTAGCATTGCTATCATTATTTGCAAAGGTTCTGTTAAAGCTGCACTGTTCATATTTGTATGGGTCTGTCTTAAGCTCGTTCTTTTGCGGGTATGTTACCTTCACTTATCCCTCTGTCTTGTTGAGCCTCTCCCTTTTGTCGAATTTCTGCATTTACATACATTGCTAGTTGTTTTTTCGTGTTGTTTATAGCTTTGACTTCTATCTTTAGTTTGATGATCTGCGTTTCTAGCATTAATTTATATGTAGTTTTTGTTATATTTTCTTTTTTATTTTAAACACCATACTAACTGGCTTTCCTCTTGCATTGATTAAATTGTAAAGGTTTATAATGGCCTATGTTGTGATATCTGGGAGGAGCATGTTCATTTTCTCTGTTTCAGTATTTAATTTTTCCCATGCTTAATTTCTTAAGGAGTTTACCTTTGTTTTTCCCCTGATTATAAGTTTCTTGGTGTTTTCCACTTAAGTAAATTCATTTTCATTATGTTCTATTGTTTCATAGGTCTCGCTCTCCCTGTTGCTCGTATTCTTGACTTGCAACTCTTCTTCATAAGTAATTTCTATGATTGAGGGTTGCCTGAACGGCGTTTCTTTATCTGTTCGCACATTTGTATATTGTTGTATGTAATTTAGTTCTAGATGTGAAAGATAAGTTTCGCTTGGTCTGCCATTCTTTGTTTTTATTTTCACTGGACAGATCTAATAGCCCTCATGCGTTTGTCATATCCTGGGTCTGTAGGGTGAATTTTTTAAATGAATTCCATTAACAGTCTATATTATTTCTTTTTCTTTTCTTCTTCTTTCGGTTTTTTGGTCTGTGTTGTTTAATCTGGTTCCTCTGTGTTTTATCTGCATCGTTTATTACCTGACTCTGTCAAGTGTTTTGTTTCTGAAATTAGAAGAGGAGCCATCATTTATAGGATTACGACTGAGCCCGCCCCGCCGCTCACCAAGAAGGCATCTTCCGTTCATGACATTCAGATCTTTCATCTGGGTCCTACTTTGCGTACTATTTGTGAGTTTCCTGGTGTGACGTTGGTGACAACACCAAGCTGAGAATTGTTTTACCTGCTGTTCTGTCATAGGGGTAGTCTTTGCCTATTAATATGGTGAGTGGCATTGTGCACTACAACACATACATAAAGAACACAAACAGACGCTACAAAGACAGGGGCATCAAAAAGTTAAGTATTGTAACTTAGTATTAGTTTGAATCTATGTTTTGTGAGGGCATTTGAAAATATGTCTCCCTTGCACAGGTGGGCGGAGTCGTTGGGAGTTAAAACATGGGCGGCTTGGTGTTTATGTTATTTGTTAATTTTAATTTACTTTTTATTTATTTTTCCTATATTTTCTCACATAGGAATAAATTACAAAAACAGTTTCGGTAACTAAGTAAAAGAAAGGCTGTATGACTAACTTATAGTGATTCAGACATAACTAAAAGAAGAATTGAAAAGGAAGTGTAGAATTTATATTCTTATACACAGATAGAAATAACGATATTAGTGGTAACATCAACGCAATAACAATTAAACTGCCTTTAATAAATAAATCATTTCTCACTCGATTATTACGATTTATCAAGAATAAAAAGAAAAACAAGAAAACATAGGAAAAGAAAAATCTCGCACGCGTTTTTTAGGAAAATTCCCAATTCCTTCGCCTGATTCTTCTTCTTTTCCAACTATTATTGAAGGTAGTCGTTCATCCCTAAGGAATACAAATTGCGAAAGTCTAACAGTGACTACGGCTTGCATACAATGTATGATATTGATAGTGATTGCCGCTCAATAAGAAACAGCGTCTTAGATGAACAAGTATACCCTTTTTTTAGGGATAGAACTATTATTATTATTATTATTATTATTATTATTATTATAATTATTATTATTATTAATATTATTAATTATAATAATAATAATGATAATAATAATAATAATAATAATAATAATAATAATAATTGGGGCTATTATCGTTATTTTTTAAATTTATTATTATTATTATTATTATTATTTTATGTGTATCATTAAGATCTTTTTACAATCACGCTAATCAATTTAATAAATAAACTCTTTATAATTGCGAGAAAAGAAACATAAACCATTAGAGAAGAGTTAACAGTGACCTGCTCTAATTTTCAAAGTTTTTTTCTCAATAATTACCATGTAAAAACATAAAAATTATTATGTAGAAAATCCCTCGGGAAATAGAATCAGCTTTATTTATTACTCTGTTGCTGAAATATCACTTTATTATTTTGCATTCAAATCATCTTTCTTTAAAGCTTATGAGAAATTAAAATAGCCCTAACGACAATTAATTGCCAATGTCGCGTGCGTGTGTGTGTGTGTTTGTGTGTGTGTGTGTGTGTGTGTTTGGAGTCTTTATCTGACAGGGGAATGTGATCCGTCTACTGTGTTGTCTATTAGTTTGTGTTAAGTTCTGCTTGCGTACCTTCTCGCTTCCAGCTAACACTGCTGGCTAACCTCTCGGTAAATAAAGAGCAACTACACGTAGGTCTTGCCTGCCAGTACATAGCCACTCCCTCATGATGACTCCTACTGTGCCTCCATGTGCCTCCATCTTGGGCACACACGTTAACTGGGTACCTTGCTAAACCTGTAGGGGATCTCGGAGTAGTAAGGGAAGCCCCCAAAGAAGTGTGTTACTACCCACCGCTATGTGGACATGCCCTAGCACACCACCAACTCCTACCCAAATATCTTGTGGGTTCCCTTGTTTCGGCTAAGACTAAGGAAGTCAACACAAAAATCAAACACCACTGGCTTGTAAGCCTTATAATGGCTACTTAGAGATGCGAACTCTTATTTCAAATACTACTAATGCCTTGTAGTTTCCCTAGAAAAAAGCTATGGAACCGCATCTAGAAAGAAAAAGCGAAGCAGCGGCTACCATAGTGCGACTGTCTACCTCACTGAGATTATGTTTGGTCAGAAGCTGAGGGCTTCTGTACGAAGAGTTGTCCCTAGTTCGGTCCACTGTACATGCGCATTGCATGTTCAGAAGGCGCCTATTTGATGCACATCAGACATTGGACCTAAACTGCGCAAGCTATTAAGGAGCCAAGGGGGGAACCCCATGTGGAATTAGAGTGAGGATAACTGTGAAAGGTTTGGGAGCTGGGAGCCACTAGTCTGACCTCTGCGCATAGATGGTCGTGTGTGATGGTCGCAGGTGTAACGAGTGGACAACGATAACCTGAGGCAGCTGCACGTATTACCAAGCAGCCCTGTTCAGGGATAGCACATTTTCTTTGGAAGTGGAAGTCTCTGTAAGAGGCGAGGTAAACAAAGCTCATCCAAAGACCATCTCATTGTCAAACCGCGGGCAGTGGTCCTCAAATCAATCAGTAACAATAGAATAAGAAATAATACTCAAGACTTCAACATCGTTGTATGTAACGTCAGAACCATTCTCGATACAGACATAGGTAACAGACAACATAGAAGAAGGGCACTCATAGACCGGGAGCTCAATAATACAAATTGTCGACATAGCTGCATTGCAGGAGACAAGACTCAGCGCGGAGGGTCAACTAAGAGAAGCAGGAAAAACCTACTTCTAAGACGCTTGTCTTGAAGATCAACCCAAAAGAGCTGGAGTCTCTTTTTCGATCGAAAATTACCTAGCAAACACACTTAGAAAGAGCCATAGCAGAGTCTCCTAAAGGATAATAACACTGCGAATCATCACGTCACATAACCGTAACTTCACCATCATCAACGTTTACGCACATACAATGATCTGCTCTGACAAGACAAAGGAGGTTTTATACTCTCAACTGACAGCTACCATAACAAACGTCCCAGCAGAGGATAAGCTATTTCTTCTAAGTGATTCAATGCCAGAGTTGACCTTGACTACAATAGAACGAACCTTGTTCTCGGAAAGTTTGGAACGGGAAATCCCAAATAAAATTTAGAACTGGTGCTCTGTTTCTGCACGAAGTTTGAGCTGCCAATTACGAACACCTACTTCCAAGTTTCGGATAACCAATCCTACCCCTACGAACATCCCAGCTAAAAGAAACCCCGTTTCATATTATCACAAGAAGAAAGGGCCTCAAAGGTGCGAAGAACATAAGAGCTATGCGAGGTCAAGATTACCAAACTACTACCTAATAAACATTCCGTAAAGTTAACCATAAAGCCTTCGTACAGTAGGGCGACAACAAATCCCAAGAGAAGTCTAGACGCGTCAAAGCTCGGAGACAGAATATCGCAAGGTAGAATACAACTTCAATCAACCTAGCATTGGAAGAATTCACTGGTTATTCTGGTTCACCGGAACTAATGTGGGACTGGCTAAGCAAACCTCTATTCTCCGGTGTGGCAGAGGTAATTGGCTACGCATAGAAGCGGGATGCTTCCTGGCTCAACGAGAATGACTAAGAAATAAAGGATACAATAGAGGACGTTAAAATCAAGAATAAGTAACCCGAATAGAGCTAACAAAAAAAATTTGGAAAAAAGTAGGGTAGAAGTCTAGAAAATGCTAAGAGAAATAGAAGAAGTATGGTTGCTGAAAAAGACTGAAAATATGCTTATGTAAGCGAAGGAACATGATTTTACAGTTTTCTTTAGGTCACTGAAGGAAGTGCATGGCGCCAGTGCCCAAATAATATACATCCCCTTCTCATAAGATGAAAACACTACACTGGCCGACCAGACCAGTGCAAAGATGGCAGGAATACTCCGTCACCCTATTGAATGAAAATCTAATATGGATGACGAGATCTTGCCACATAATAGCAGATGGACCTGGATGACACATCAACTCATGCGGAAGTAAGGAAAGCAATTTAAAAAAACTAAAATGAAAGAATCTCCAGGAATTAACGGTATACCGGCATAAGTATACAAGTATAGTAGAGAACAATTAATGAGACAACTTCTCCAACTAATGGCAAAATGCTGGCAACTAGGAAGGCCGCACAAAAATTCAAATATGCCATGATCAACCCAATCTATAAAGACAAAGGATTGTAGCAACTACCGAGATAGATCCTTGCTGACAAATGCTGGGAAAATAAAGGGTAAATGTTGCAAGCTCGACTAGCTTCACTGGCGGAAGGGTCCGAACCGGACCACAGTAGGGGTTCAGGCGAGAATATCTACAAATGTATGAACTTAAACCTACGGTAGATTCAGTAAAAAGCCATTGAACAGTACCGGGAGATTTTCATAATCTTTTTAGATTGCACAAAACATTTGATATGGTTCTGGTCGTGATTATTAGTGTTTCTAATTGTGCCCTTGTTTTTGCAAATGGTTTCAGGTCGTCCATGTACATAAGATGGTTCCTTCTTTCTTCCGTGTTAATGAACTTATATACGACTTTTTTTAATGATGTTTTTAGGCGTATTATGGATATAATAAACAGTAATGGTAATAGAAAGTCACTTTCGAAAGTTCCTCTTCGTGTGTTCATTTCAGTTATGTATTGTCCATCAGCTGTTAGTTCAAATTTTTATTGCATTTTCTATCGAGTTTGTTATATTACATGTGAATTTGTACATTCTCAGGAATTCCATCATCAGTCTTTTGTTTGTATATATTGTGATGATCATGAAATATTTGGATTCCTGTGGCAGCGTTCATAGTTGCCAGCATGTTGCTATTAATTGAGACAGTTTTCTTATGAGGTGTTCTACGCTATACTTGTATACTACAGCTGGCATACTGTAATTCCTGTAGATTTGTTCATTTTAGTTTTGTTACCTGCTTTTCTTACTTCTTCAAGAGTCGGCGTGTCATCCATGTTTATGGGAGTTTACTATGCTATCGTATAGTCTATCTATACAATGGCTAAGTTCTTTTTTTATACTTTTGGCCTCCTTCAGAGTGTTATGCTGCATTATTATAGGTCGTGTGTTCCTCTTTTTCATTTTAAGAATCCTCTCAGCGTTTTTTTCTTTTAAATTAGTGATAATGTGTTTCTCTCAGTTGTGCAGTAAGTATTTTCCACATTGTACGTAGACAGATTATATGTAGTTTATGGGCATAGTACCTTTTTCTGTGCCATTTTTGCACCAGTGTGCTTCTACCTTTCATCATACATTCCGCTGCATGTGCTGCGTGGATGCGTCTTTTCACTTGCTTAACTAATCTTTCATGTAGTGTCGTGAAAATTATTATTATTATTATTATTATTATTATTATTATTATTATTATTATTATTATTATCATATAATGTAAACATTTCAATTATAACATTTCTATGTTAATTATATACACAATTTGTTAGCAGCTTAATAAAAACTTTCCAAATGTTTTCAATTTTAGGGTAGGAATTCAGAGAATGCTTTATTTTTACTTACTTAATTTACCGATATTGTGGTAAGTGCTTATTATTTTTTCTATACAAATACATACACATTGTTGTTTCCTGTTTAGCTCATGGAATATACATGACATTTTTAGTTATTGTATAAACCCGAATAAAGTAACTCAGTTTGTAATCGGAAGTCAAGCACCAAGCACAATTAGCTGGACGAATGAAGTTTGTTTGCAAACAAGCCGGCTGTTTTTTTTCAAACAGATTTAATTATAAATGTTCTACGTATCTTGAAAAGCATTAGTTGCAAAAAATACAATGTGCGTTAATCAATAGATTATAAATCTCCACACGAAAATGATTTGCTTATATTAGGTGTTTTTTGTTGCTGCTATATAAAATACAGAACAACATCCAAATAGTTTAATTAATGCTGTTCGTAGAAATACAAAATTTTGTTTATTTCACAAGTTTTACAATGATATTAGAAAAAAATGATGTATCTATTAATTTTGTTGCTCTGTGGTTGTTGCGATAAATTACGTTGCTCTTGGAAAGGGCTGCCTATATATCTGCGAAACAATGTTTATTTCGATTTGTATTAGTATATTGACGGACTTTTTAAACAATATACAAATGTAAGATTATTACTGGCGTACATAAACGTAGCTTACATCTATATTTAAAAAAGAAAAATGCATGTATATTTAGATATATAATCATTTTGAAAAAGAGAAATTAACACGAATAAACGCTCTGTTTCTACAGTTGAACAGTTTTTTTGTGTTAAGCCTTGCTAATACTGCGAGACACATTTTGGAAGCATGTAAACTTTTATCTAACTTTCGACACAAAGATCTACGAGACAAATACATACAGATAGAACTAGTTTGAAGTTGTTCGGACCACCCTACTTGAGTAAGGTACTAACTAGCTGGAAAATGTGCAGGAAGTCGTTTTAATCTTTCGGCTAATTATTTCTCACGGAATAAGATATTGCCAGTCTGGCTCTTATTTAGGGTTACTTTCATTTCAAGTGCTCAACTGAACTGCGCTATGGTAACTCTGTAAAACAGTCACGAAAACATTCGCCTAACGAAATTTGTTATCAACACTTTTCCTTACACTCTATCGTTTCCTACACTAAAAGAAATGTCATGAGCCAAGCAATTTTTCTAAAAGGGGCTGTTTATTAAAACAGAACAGCGTGACTTCTTTCCTGCTGACTCTTACATGGGCGTACCCAAGCGAAAAGAATTGTGGAGCCGCCGTCTTGTAAACGAATAAATTTCAGCCGAATTTTATCAGTTACAACAATCGCAGTCTTGCGTTCTTTGGAAGATACGAAGCTCTACCATGGCCCTATACAGTCTAAGAATAATAGTAACGTCTTTTATCCGAATGGAAAAAATATTATTAAAAACTGGAATCCATAAAAAGTTAAATTTTGATAATATTTAACGTATGATACTAGAATTTATTGCATAGTTCTATTATTCAAATAAATATTAGTGCAATACCTAGTGATACATAATTTTGAATTGTCATTTTTATGATTGTGTACGTCATTTTATAATTTTAATTGAGAAGTTGGTAAACATTAGATTTCTTATGTACGAAAAAAAGTGTAACTATGTTAATACGGCTATAGCATTTTTATTTTTAATAATTACAGGGTTTTATATGGGATGTACTTTACAAATAATTGCCACAACGAAATTGACGCACGTCTGGAAAATTGGCAAATATATACAGTTACTATATAGAAAGAATAAAATAATCCGCAGATTTGTGATTAGTATTGTTATTAGTTCGAAAAATATATTTAAGATGCCATGGACTTGCTAGGGTACTGGGCTAGGTTCAATATCTATATCTTCATCTATCAGTCTATCTATCTATCTGTCTGTCTATCTATCTTTATATATATATATATATATATATGTATATATATATATATATATATATATATATATATATATATATATATATATACTTTAATATTACGATAGGTTCCCGAAGTTCTGCATACGTAACTGAATTGGCATGGCGCTATATTCTTAATAAGTAAGCTAAAAAGGTACCACATATAAAAGATGCCAGTATAGGCATGGATCATTATTCTTTATCAACTCTAGTAATAGAAATTTAGAGAATATATAAAAACGTTTAATAATCTTTCTGAATTATTCCTTTAAACTAGGGATTAGCAAAACTTATTAAATAGTAAATATTAAAGTGGTATATTAAACTTAATCCCCAAGGGATACGAATAATACTACAAAACGAATAAAAAATTATCCGTTTTTTTTTTAATGTACATTTATTTATAAACAAGAAAATGTTATAATAAAGCATTCGTTAGATAAGAATATAGAGTAGAGGTGGAATGAAGTATTAAACATGAATATAATAAATTATTTTAGGAGAAAATAACTAAAGCGAAACATTTCATGTTATATTTACAATATGATAATCGATAAATTTTATCATATAAATAATAGAGCAACAATAATAGTAATAATAACTTTGTAGAATAAAAGACGAGCAGCTCACAGAATAATACTAAAAATAAAAATAAGAAAAGTATACGTAGAAATTCCATAAGGTTTAAATCGTAAACATTAAAAATAATTGACAGAAGAATTGTTTACAAATTATTGACAAAGATTTTCAATAAAGACCTAATTTTTCACACCGAAATAATTTTTAATTATATTTCTGATCAGGAGAGAATAACAAATGACATTAAAATAAAAGAGTATAAAGACAACACTAAATTAAGAAAATATACATATTAAGTGAAGACACGGGGATAATATAATGGAGAGGATATGGAAATCGCATCAAAAACGTGTTCATAATTATATAAATAGAGACCGTAAAAAAATAGAAAATATATCAAAAATACAAAAAATCAGAGGTGCAACAATTTACAAAAAGAAAAATACTGACAAAAATTAAAAAAGGAAAAAAAATGTTTTTTTTTCTTCTTCACCCTTTTGCCACTGATTATTTCGATTCTATTCATTATTTCCTATTATTTTTATTTTTATTTTGTCTCGTTTTATTTCTTCTGACTATTCCATAAACTTGCTCTCACCCTCTCTCTTATCGTTTTCAACATTTTTTCAGTGTTTCCTCATTCTTCTCTATCTTCATATTTTATTTATTTTCCTATTCAGTTCTGAATTTTTCGTTTCTTTTGTCACTCTTTGATCTCGCGCCTTCTCATATGTATGTTTGTATTTTCACCTTTTACTCATTATTTCCATGTCTTCATGATCTCTTCATTTTTTAGTTGTATTAATAATCACATTCTCTGACGCCGTTTCAATTACTCCTATCACTCTCGCCCTCACTCTCATCATACAGAGCTAAAACTCAAGATAGTCGTAACTGCATGCATGTAAACTTACAATATGAATAATAAAATAAAATATTTACACATTTTCATTGTTTCCACTGTCGTTTTTATATCATTATTTTCACCTTGTGCTTACATTCATATCATTATTAATACTATTATATTCCCAGTATATTACTTTAAGAGTCGTATTTCTATTTTCATTTAATTCCTTACGTTTTTATTATTTTCTTTGTCTTCCCTTTTATCAACTCCGTAAGAAACTCCACCTTTTCAATATGAATAATCGAACACTCTTCGATTAATAAACAATAATGATTCCGATTCCAACATCATCCGTTTTCTGTTAAATTTTATTCCATGCATTTCACGCTACTTATTTGTGTATATATTTAACTTCCTTCATTATTTTGTTTCATCTTGCCTTTTTTCTTTTTTTCTTCCAATGTAATTTCCAATCTGTGCTCCACAAACATAGCCATACATACACATACAAACACACACCCATGTATATATATATATATATATACGTACACATGCTTACATATATTCATATATACACATACATACATCCACACGTGTATATACATGCATATGTTTTTTCATTATGTAATGTGTACTCCTCATATTTATCATTATTTTAATCTAAATTATTAAATCCTGTACTTTTATTTATATTTCTGCAATTTTGTTATTTGTTTATTTTTTCACTTTCATATTCATATTTTCAATCTCTATGCCCTATTACACCCGCAGCCTCGTTTATACTTTATTTTATTCAGTTTTCCTTATTTCTGTCTCATCTCTTACAGTCATTCCCTTTATAGTTCAACTTGTTTCACTCTTTATTTTATTCTCCATTAATCCTTCTTCATATTTTACATATATTATTCTATTTGCTGTTTTGGTGACTTTGGAAAGTTGTTGTTATGCAGTGAGGAGAAATGGCATTAGGAAGGTGGATATTAAAGAATACAGGGGGAGCTAATTTCCAAGTTTAAATAAATGTCAGGTTTGTGCTTGAAGATATAAAATTACTTCAGGAATTTAATAATTAGTAAATGTTTTAATAAAAATTCGTGTGGACGCGGATGCTAGGTTAAATGTTGTTTCATAAAATACGTTTTTGGATTAAGGAAATTTTGGTGTGCTTCTTGATGCGTAAGTTTAGGGTCTGGAAGTAATTCATATATACGTTGAATTTAGTATATCATAGGCAGCAAACAACGAGAGTACGAAAACAAACGCCTGTGTCCGAGATAGAGCAGTTAACTAGGAACAACTGTCTGAGGTAGGTATATGTGTTACTTAGATAGGTGCTGTCGTAAGATGGTACCAATATGAATCAGCTGTCTAGTTTTACATTGTGATGGCTCTAAAATAGCTGAAGAAATTCTGTAATTGAAAAAGGGGAGTTGGATAAAGCAGGTTTTGGAGAAAGAATGGCGTTGATATCGTTTATTAATATCCTTTGGCTTCATTCGTGAACAACCTCAACACCAAATCCAGAAGGGATAAGGGCCGCAGGAGTAACCTTTCACATCGTGATATTTCTAAAATTCGTAGGAAAATCAGCCAAAACCCAAAAAGCACCAGTGCTTCCATTTTTTCAAATGGTGGAACCGCTCCTGGATCCAGACAGGTCCGATATAATGTGTTGAATGAGATGGCAAGAAAGATAAAAACTGTTCCAATGCCTCTATTGAGCAAATAACATAGAGAAAACATGCTTGCGCACAGAATTACATGAAAATGGATTTCCAACCTGTCCTACTAAAAGATGAGACCCGTGCTACACTTGACGGTCTGGATGGATGGGCCATAGTTGGAAACTCGAAAGGTACTCCACCCCCTTACAGAGTTCTTCGGAAAGGAGGAGGTGGAGTCATTAAGTTTTCGGCGAAAATCATTGAGGACAAGTTGGTCGGACCATTTCGAAATCCAGAGGGTGTAAAACTTACTAGCAATGCGGACAGGACCTTTTTAGAGAAACATTTGCCATCATGGCTAGATGACCTACCATTGTCACGTTGCTTTCAGATGATTTTTATGCATGACAATGCACCATACAATTCTGTTAGGGCGACTGCAGCCTTTCCTGAATCTATGGGCTTCTTTGGAGAAACTCTCATAAACTGAGCACCGTGTTCTCCAGACCTTAGCTCAAGTGAATATCTCTGGTCAATATTAAAAAGAAGTGGAATAGCAATTTACAAAGGGGAGGGGAGCAATTTATTTCAAAAGATGCTTTGTGGATAACAGTTTATATTGCCAGAACCATGACTCCTTTTTGAGATCAAACAATATACTTACCCAGAGTGCAAATGGTATATTTACGTTATTTAAGAATGGTGGGAACCTCGATAAACAATTCATTTATTTGAGGCTTACTTTTTCTTATTACCCTTTGACAGAAAAATATAATAAAAAAATAAAGTTCTCATGAAAAAACATTATATTTCTTTCCTAAAGCAAACTTTTAAGAGACCTTCAAGAAAGCGATGTACAGCGGAAATTCTACGATAAAGAATAAAATGTCATATCTTCGTCAATATCGCATGAATTCTAATAAAAATTTGGAAAGTAACTAAACTTTAAACAGTCGTTTGATTGCATACTTTTCATTTTGTTGTGACATATATTTAGTGAAATATTGATATTTTCCTAATCTGCAATAAAGCGATTGACGGAGTTTATATATATATATATATATATATATATATATATATATATATATATATATATATATATATATATATATATATATATATAGGGTGAACAGAAAGTCCTTGGACCATTTTTAGTTTTAAAATTAAATATTGTTAAAATCACTTTTTCTCTTTTCGAATAAAGTAAGTATTTAGTCTAACTATTGATCTAATCATTTTCAACAAAAATCTATATATATAAAAATGTAAATGTTGGTTTGTTCTAAACGAATAAAACCATATTTCTACGTTACCAATTTATTTGAAATTTTCAGACAGCCCATCTTTAGAGTCGAGGTATGTTTTTATGTTCTTAAATTAAATTTACCTCGCGAATTATTAAAATATATTAAATAAAATAAAAATATTTTTCTTAAATGCGAACCTGTGGTCAAATTTTATTTCCGGTAGAATGCACGTGGAAATGATTTCATTACGATTTTGCATGACAACAGTTTCACTGCTACATCGCTAAAGTATAATAGTCATCTCTTATTTTTACATTTTTATTTCATTTGTTTATCCAAAATTTACATTTTCATTTGTTTATTTCATCCATCAAAAAATAAGTTTTATTTGTTTGTTTTTGTTTATGGCATCTCGCATTCCAAAAGTCCATTTTTTTTCGATCGATTTCATTTGCTTACTTCGTCACGTGATCTTTCCGTTTATTTTTTATTTATTTTTTTTAAATTTTTAATTCCTTGGTAAGTGTCTTTTTTTCCAATTTGCTGTTTTTTTTCTTCCATTTTTTTTATTTAAATTTCAAGTGTTTAGATTAAATCAAAAAAATAGTATCCATTTGCTTCGATTGCTTCGACCGATTTCATTTGCTGTATTTTTTTTATATATATAACTTCATATTTAATCACTTTCCGGCAATTTGTGCTAATTCATTTTTTTCTTATTTAATTTAAAAGTGTTTTGGTTACCGTCTGTTTGCCCCCCTGCCATTTATATTCCCCCTGCCATTTTATTCTCTCTCCCCCTGCCATTTTTAGTCTTTCCCACGTGTTACAAGTGATTCTTGGTAAGTTTCTTTCGGTAAATCTGTCTCAATAACTTCATATTTGAACTTATCTCGATTTACAGGATTTAACTTTTTTTCAGATTCTTGAATTAAAAATAAACAACAAAACACTTTTTTTAAATAAATATATTTCTCACAAAATCTATTTGGCCGAAAATAAAAAAAAAACTTGGCCTTATTTGACCATACATTTGTTGACCGGCCAATACATGCGAAATAAATCAAACAAATATCTTTTTCAGATTTCTCTTTTTATCCGATTCCTAAATTAACAATAAGCAAAAAAAAAATTCAGGAAAAAATAATTTTCAAATCTATTTGGATACAAGAAGTACAGAAGTACATATAAAATAATTGGCCTTATTTGATGTTACAGCTCAATTAAAAATAAGCACAAAAAGGAAAATTAAAAAAAAATATTTTTACACATTGTGCATAAGTTCTCAATAGGCTAATTATTTGAGTAAACAATCGAGCAAATATTTTTACATACTTATCTTTTTTCAGATTCCTCTATCGAAACTAAGCAAAAAAATTACAAAAAATCATTTCTACAAATCTATTTTAACGCAAAGATTACTACAGGACTACACACACAGAAAAAGAAATTGCTCTTAATTGACCGTACGGCTGAATTAACAATAAGCAAAAGATGTAATAAAATTTAAAAAAATATTTCTTCAAATCTATTTTGAAGCTATATAAGGAATTTCAGATTCCTCAATTGAAAATAAGCAAAAAAAAATAAAATTACAAGAAATCATTATTTCTACAAATCTACTTTGACACAAGGAAAACTATATGACTACACAGAAAAAATTGCTCTTAATTGACCATACAGCTCAATCACCAATAAGTAACAAAAAAAAACTATAACAAATTAAAAAAAAAATTGCTCCAAATCTATTTGGAAGCAAAGAAAGGATTTTCATATTCCTCAATTGAAAATAAGCAAAAAACAAAGAAAATATTTCTACAAATCTATTTGTAAGCAAGGAAAATTGCTGAACCATATACAAAAAAGGTCTTAATTGACCATACATATCTCGACAGATAAATAAATTGAGAAATCAATCAAGCCAATATCTTTTTTTTCAGACTTCTCTTTTTTTCAGATGCTTCACTTAAAAATAAACAACAAAACCTTTGTTTAAAAAAATACATTTCTCCAAATCTATTTGGCCGCAAATAAAAAAAATGGACCTTATTTGACCATACATTTGTCGATAAGCCAATACATTGCGAGATAAATCAAACAAATATCTTTTTCAGATTTCTCTTTTTTCAGACTCCTAAATTAACAATAAGCAAAAATACAATTTAGGAAAAAATTATTTCCAAATCTATTTGGATACAGGAAGTACAGAATTACATATAAAATAATTGGCCTCAATTAAAAATAAGCACAAAAAGGAAAGTTTTAAAAATATATTTCTACACATTGTGCTTATTTGAACATAAGTTCTCAATAAGCGAATCTATATATATAAAAATGTAAATGTTGGTTTGTTCTAAACGAATAAAACCATATTTCTACGTTACCAATTTATTTGAAATTTTCAGACAACCCATTTGTAGAGTCGAGGTAGGTTTTTATGTTCTTAAATAAAATTTACCTCGCGAATTATTAAAATTAAAATATTAAATAAAATAAATATTTTTTTAACCGTTACTGCGAATCTGTTCTGTTGATAAAACTGAACTTCCGGTTCGATTAATTTCACAGCCACGAATTGACGAAAGATATTATTTTCTGTTTAGTAAGTAAAAAAAAACTAAAAAAAATAATTCATTTGTTTATCTTCCATATTTTTTAATTTACACATTTTTTCTTTATTATATGAGGTTAAAAAATAGTTTGTCGCTTGCTTTTTGAGTTTTTTGGAATAAAATAAAAACACGATTTTAAAAAATAGCGCGGATCACGGATAACTCTCTGCATTAGCACCGAAAAATGTTACTAAACATTTATTAATAATTTCTCACTTTTACAAACATTTGATTTTAAATTTCTTTTTAAATGACGACTTTTATCGACTTTTTTTTAAATATCCCCCCCAAATGGTGTTTATTAGCCCCCCCTCCAAAAGTGGTGTTTATTCCGGAAGCTGTTCTTGAGATTTGGAGGTTTGGGGGGGGGTTGATTCCAAGGTGGACCCAAGCTAAAAAAAAAAAAAAAGTTTTTTTATGCGCACATAAGCAACAATTTTTTTTATTAACTTTTTTTTAAACTTTTTTATTTAAAAATTAGTAAATTTTAATTGTAGCGTCTACCCCGGAACTAATTTTGACAGTGACATTGAACATTCACCGTTTCCGGAGAGCTCCAAGAAAAAGACAAAAAAAATCGAGGAGTCTATTCACGCCGCTTCTTACCCGAACGAATTTTCTAAAGTAAATTAATTTATCGTTTCATCCCAACTTATCGCCAAAAACATTTGACCAGTCGGGAAGGATTTCTTCTTCTTTATTTTCGGACTATAAATAACACGAGTGTAATACACCAGGGCAAATAAATTCACACCTATTATAACAAGCTAAGTCTGATTATTTGTTTTTAATAAAATTTTCGGGTTTGTATTACTGTACACATAGATTCGAAAAAGTTGTCAAAAAACAAATATATAACAAATAAATGTTATCAAAGGCAAGATAAGTTACTTTTCTACCTAACTGGCTATATTTTTTTGTGTTTTTATTCAATGCAACATATTTATTCAGCTCGAAAAACATACAGTGTTTACCGATGTATTCAAAAATTCAAGATGGCGTCTCACACCCTCTTTAACACCGTAAGTATGGAAAAAGGTGTTATTACTAAAAAAAAACTATACAAAATACTATTAAAAACCCGCCGAATATATGTCAACCTATGTCACGGTAACATATATTGAGCGAGTTTTTAACAGTATTTTATCCGGTTTTTTTTATTTATAACATCTTTTCCCACACTTATCGTGTTAAAGAGAGAATGAGGCGCCATCTTGAATTTTCGAATACATCCGTAAACACTGTATGTTTTTCGAGCTGAATAAATATGTTACATTGAATAAAAACACAAAAAATATATCCAGTTAGGTAGAAAAGTAACTTATCTTGCCTTTGATAACATTTATTTGTTATATATTTGTTTTTTGACAACTTTTTCGAATCTATGTGTACAGTAATACAAACCCCTTTTTTTTTTTCATTATAACAATAATGAACCAATTTAAATCTTCCGGCATGCGTTTAAGGGTTACGAAATTATCAATAAATCGTTTAGTTACTAAGCCAACGTCAGTAAATAAAAAAAAATGTTACGTGCGCATGCATTAGCCTTGACTGGGGGGGCTAAGGGAGCGACCATTAAATAATTATGCTGGTCGCCATGGACCTCAACGCCCAATGAGTACCTAAAGTGGCACTTATGCACTTATGTTATCGTACTATTTTTTCAATTGTATTTTCATGTTAAATTCAAATTTTACAATATGTTTTTCTGGGTTTGTATTACTGCACACATAATTTCGAAAAAGTTGTCAAAAAACAAATATATAACAAATAAATGTTATCAAAGGCAAGATAAGTTACTTTTCTGCCAAACTGGATACATGTTTTGTGTTTTTATTCAATGTAACATATTTATTCAGCTCGAAAAACATGCAGTGTTTACCGATGTATTCAAAAATTAAAGATGGCGTCTCACACCCTCTTTAACACCATAAGTTTGGGAAAAGGTGTTATAAATAAAAAAAAAATATACAAAATACTATTAAAAACCCGCCGAATATATGTCAACATATGTCACGGTAACATATAATGAGCGAGTTTTAACAGTATTTTATCTGTTTTTTTTTAATTTATAACACCTTTTCCCAAACTTACCGTGTTAAAGAGAGAATCAGACGCCATCTTGAATGTTCCAATACATCGGTAAACACTGTATGGTTTTCGAGCTGAATAAATATGTTCCATTGAATAAAAACAGAAAAAAATCTATCCAGTTTGGCAGAAAAGTAACTTATCTTGCCTTTGATAACATTTATTTGTTATATATTTGTTTTTGACAACTTTTTCGAATCTATGTGTTCAGTAATACAAACCCGTTTTTCTTTTATTAATTTGTTAAATTAAAGTACAGAAAACCCGGTCGGTTTCTAATGTGATGAAAATCTAGCCCACTCCCCCACAAAGGGGGTACTCTGGATAATAACAAAACATTAAAATTGCCTCAGTCTCGAAATATTTCTTCTCTACTGAACGAGGAAACAAACGGTGAAGTGTAGTTCACCTTCTGTTTCTCTCCCCCTCTCTCTTCCTCTCTTAATATCTCTCTTTCCCTCTCTCAATCTATATTTCTCTCTATATCACCCTCTCCATCTCTCTTTGACCCCCTTTATCTAACTCCCTCTATCTCTCTCTTTTCCTCTGTCTCATCCCTCTCTATTTCTTACTCTCCCCCTCTCTCTGTTTATCTATCAATCCCTTTATCTCTCTATTTCCTTCTCTTTCTCTAGTTTCCTCTCACTTTCTCTTTTCTATCCATATATCTTCCTCTCTATCTGTCCATCTCTAATCCCTCATCCTATTTTAGTCTCCTAAATTAATTACAGTGAATAAGGCATTGTCAAAACATGGATAAACTCTATTTTAGTCACCTAATTTACTGACTGTGAGAATAGAAGTTATTTAGAAATTACTGCTACCTTGAACAGCACCAGAAGTAACTGGTAAAACCTTTCTAATTAAATTGATTTTGGCAGCCATTTGGTAACAAACTGACATAACCTTAGCCCTTGCTGTATGAGGAATACCTGCGACCTTGCTGCCAAGTAGAAAAATTATTTATTCTACTTTAAAACATTCAATTTTTCAAAAATCTCATCTTCGACTTCTCCAAAACATCCAATATGGGGAAAATATTGCAGAAATGCAAACTTATTGTTTAGGATGAATGCACAATCGTACGCAAACAATCACTTGAGGCTCTTGGTCGATCCTTGCAAGATTTGCGTGGCAATGTAAGACCATTTGGGAATGCAGTAATATTGCTTGCAGGAGATTTCAGACAAATGTTACCTGTTATTCAATCAACACCAGCAGATGAAATAAATGCTTGCCTCAAATACTCTACTTTTTTGTTCCATGTGAAGCTATTAAACAACTCAAAATATGCATGTCCAGTTGCCGACTGTTTGATCCGCACAAAACCTTTTGCATCACTTGTGGAAAATTGGGTACGAAAAAGTGCCAGCTTATCAGACTTAAGGGCACAATTCTTTGACTTTTAACTTCTGTAATTTCTGTAATTTTATTTAATCAAAAGAATAGTTAATTTAAAATGTATTTGTAGATATTCAAATTATAAGAATTCCGTTTGACTGAGTGAATGAGCTATTCTTGCAGGTCAATACAAAGATGCCCATGAACTTAACGCTATTATTCAATGTAAAATTCCAAGTGAGGTAGTCAAATACAAATCCATCGACACTGTTGTGAAAGCAGATAAAGTGGTTAATTATCAAACAGCTATATTTGCCAGGGATGCCACCGCATGTATTGCAACTGAAATTTTGTGTACTAATTATCATGTTGTGAAATATAAACCAATCCAACCTTTGCAATGACACATAGCTTTCAGTAAAAAAATTAAAAAAACAATATCATAGAAACAACAATCTTAACAAGACCTTTCACAGATGAATATATCTTCATTCCATGCATTACTATGATTCCACCGGATACATCATTACACTTTAGGAAATTGAACTTTCCAATTTTATTGTCATTTGCATTAACAATCAACAAATCACAGTGAACAATCTTTACAATTGTGGGCCTTACAGTTACACACTGACTGTTTTTTCACATGGACAATATATATTACGTATTCAAGAGTCACCACACCGGAAAATATCTATATCAGCTAAGAAAATGGAACAACAAAAACTGTGTACCCATGCAAAATGGAAAATTAAACCTATAAGAAACATGCTTTTTCTCATGTTGGAACTTTTTCCATTGCGCAATTTGAGCCACAGCAACGCGTGGCAGGGTACAGCTAGTATTAAACTAATTTTGTTTAAACTTTCAGAAAAATGAGCAAATGAGAGGTCATAATTCAGATTCATTGCGCGGGAAGGAAAAACTCAGAGATTATTAAGCTCTTGAAAGTGGCTAAACCCACCGTGGACCATTTTGTGAACAGATTTAAGGAACTTGGTACATCTGAAGACCGTCCTAGGAGTGGAAGTCCTCGCACTGCTCGAACAAAGAAGGTGATTAAAGCTGTCCGAGAGAGGGTAAGGAGAAACCCGAAGAGATCTGCAAGACAAATGGCTAAAGACATGAATGTGAGCGTGACCTCGATGAGAACCATCGTAAAAAACAATCTCCAGTTGTCCCCCTACAAGATGAGAAAGAGACAGTACCTCACACCTGCCCAAAAGCACAAGAGACTTGAAAGAGCAAAGCTTCTTCTTGGAGAACTGAAGGCTGTCACGGCAGAGTGAGAGATCGTTTTTCTGATGAAAAACTCTTCACAATTGAAGCGACTGTTAACAATCAGAACGACAGAGTTGACGCAAAATCTTCAGCAGACATTGATGACTCCGTGAGAATAGTTTTCCGCTGACAGAAGCCGTCTTTCCTCATGGTGTGAGTTGCAGTATCCAAATCTTGGAAGTCGCCTCTGATTACCGTGGAGCAGGGGGTTAAGATCAACATAGATAGCTACATTAACGATATTTTGGTTCCAGCATTTGAAGAGATGAAGAAAAACCTTAAAGATCAGCCTTTCACCTTCCAAAAAGATAGAGCACCATTCCACACCTCCAGAAAAACTCAGGACTGGTGCCTACATCATTTTCCAAGATTCTGGAGTAAGGAGATGTGGCCTCCTGCATCGCCTGATTTGAATCCCATGTATGTGTGTGTGCTTATATGTTATTTTATATATACATAAATATATGCTATATATGTATATATATGTTATTATATAGCATATATATTATATATATGCTATATATATATACGTATATATTATATAAATATATGTATATGCTATATATATATTATATATATATATATGTATATATATATATATATGATGGCAGAAAATTCGTTTTCGAACATTGCCATTACTTTATATAGCACAAGATTACTTCTAAGTAGTTTTAAAACACCTTTTAAAGATCGTGTCATGCTGGCTTAATGGTTATCATACTTGACTCACTTGTCTTTAGGTTTTGGTTTTGATCTCAGCTCGAGTTCTTTTTTTTTGCTTATATATATAAATTGAACCATTTACAAAATAAACATACTTGCAGGCACATGCCTCAGATTTTTTTTGTTTTTTTTACTGTATTTTTTAAAGAAATTTTCCGTTCCATTTAATACCAGGCAACGCCGGGCACACTTACTAATACTTGTATATATATATATATATATATATATATATATATATATATATATATATATATATATATATATATATATATATATATATAAATGAACTCAGTTTTTCCCTTTGAATTTAATATTAATAGGATTAAAAGTCAAGAACTTTCATGCAGATGTAATATGCACAACCTGCAGCATAATATCTGAGGTGTCTTATAGGCGTATTACCTCTCCACTTCCTCGATAATGGCTGAGTCTTATATTTTTTTCTGCTGAGAGTTCACGGCCAAAATCGGTTACAATCAATGGAAGTGGTAAAATCTCTTCTCTCTAATAAATTGCTCCTTTCCCCGCTACCACTTAACACCGTTGCAAGTTCGTTCACAAGGAACAGTTACGAAGGAACACCCATTTGAGTTTTCTTTTTTTTGTAGTTGCTTAAAAAAACTGGAATTAACCGAATCGAGATGTTACTTATGCCATTTTTGGGTTTTTCTTTTTGTTTAGTAACTTAAAAAAATGAAATTAACCTAATAAAAGTGTTACTTCGTAGTCGCTTAAAAAAACTGGAATTAACCAAATCGAAGGGTTACTTATGCCATTTTTTGCTTGTTTTTCACTGTGTGTGTTTTTTTTTATTTTTGGTTTTCCAAACACGTTTTTCCATGGTTGTTGCTTTTTCTTTTTCCAATTTCTTCTTGAAAGAAGTTTTACCTTTGTCCGCTATTTACTTTTTGTTTTCGCTTTGCCGATTTTTCTCTAAGAAATTTAATATCGTTTTTTTACTTCGCTCATTCTTAACTTTATCCCCCCTCAACGCCGGGTACACCCGCTAGTAAATAAATAAAAGCAAACTAACAAGGAGACCTGACGTTGCCCATGATGGAATGAGAATCAACGAATGTTTCACCCTTCCATATTTTGTCATCAAAATCAGTGAAATTGCCCATTTTTCGATCTAATCAATAAATTGCCTGCTCTCGTTGGGGACCCACCCTGGTGCACCAGGAGGAAGATTCACTTGCATCCCCGCAATGACTAGGACCACATTGCACTGTAAAGAACCTACTGTTTATTTTATAAAATTATTTTTATATAATGGCTTGAATTAAATTTTAAAATGTAGTTGTGCTCTAAACAGAAACCTTCATTTCAAATGCACCCCGGTCATGTCCAGGAACCTACTTCTGATTTTATCTGTCAGGCTGTTCTGCTTGTGCAGTAATAAAACTTCTCATTTTTACTTGTGATGTCAGGCTGTGTAATGTGTTAACTTACTCTTAGTCAAAATCATCTGTTCTCCCTTTCATCAGATTTTTTCGATGATCAATACTTATCAAAGACATTCCGATCCAAAACCAATCACAGGACACTACCAGGCACATAAAGTACATTTGTGTGAAATTTTAGAAAAACCAGACCAGCAATTTAGGAGAACAAATTCACACACGTGCACACGCACACAATTCCTTTTATATAATAGTAGAGAAGCGATAATAGATTAACCCCTTTTCAGGGAGATGGTAAAGCTTGGGAGGGTAGACATCCTAGGACTGTACATAGCTAGACAGCAGCCAGAAAGCAACAAGTTCACTTTTGGACTGATTGTCAGTGACATATTCTCGACTGTTGCAGACAACACCTCGAGTTGTGCCAGGTTATTGATATGTTTGATATCCTTAATGTACACAGGTTGGTATGTAATTGAAATAATTGTGAGACTGTTGGAAAAGAATATTAGTATCATTTCTGAAATGTTTTAAATCCGTATGGGTTGAATTTGTTATTGGAATTAAGTGTATCTTTTTTTTTAAGATAATGAAATGAATTTCTCTGTGTTGGAATTTGAACCACTACTTGGGTCAAGAATCTTGAATGACATCTCCATTTTATTTTCCTTCAAGCTGATTAAAACTTACCCTGTCTATGACATCAAATTATGTCTAGTGTTGAGGCCTCAATTTAAAAGGTGGTTGTGTGGGAGTCACCTGGATTATAATTACTCCAGGTCCACTCTTACCTGTCAGTTTAAATAGAATCTCTCTTGGAAACAATATGGCACTGTATCCACTGGTGTAGATAAATTTGCATAATAAATAACTAGTTGCATTAAACATTGAAATAAATATTTGAACAATATTAAGAAACACCAAAACTACCTAATTCAGCATTACTAGATAGATGTTTCCAACCTCTTAAAGCATTTGATTTAGTGTTAGGCACTGCCTCTGGCAGTGTTGGTTCTTCTGCAACTATTTATATAATGTGAGATTGAGTAATTGCCTCTTGGTGATCATGACCATGTTCAATCAACAGCCATTAAAACTGACAACTGTAATGTCTAAAAAATATGTTATACAAGCATCTGTCAATCAAATTAATATTCCACTAAATTACAAAAAAAAGTTTATGACTTCAAATTTTGGTCCTCTTTCTATTTTTCGGAATAAACCAAGTCTTGCATGCATAAAGGAAATCGTCTATACAGAGAAACAAATAAAATTTTACAATCCTGCCAACAGATGGAACTATAATTGGTAAGTTCAAGCACAGAAAAGGAAGTCAATTTTATTTTTTTATTAGTGTATGACAATATGTTGAATCATGACAAATTTAAAATTGCAACAGTTTTCTTAAAGTGTAAAAGCGGAATCACAAGGATTCACAATTTGTTACAAAAAAAGTAGGAAACAAAATGATTTCGAAATGAATGCCAACGTTTTGTAGGAAGTGATGATATATCAGAAATGGTTGTTCAGAGATGCCGTCGAAGCCAAATATCTCACTGTGGTTTCATTGAGATAAATAATATGAGAATGATACAATTAATGTGTCATATGAGTCTTAAAGATTTGCTTAGATCTGATGACCTCAGAGGAAGATTAAATCTGGGTATTATAGGTAGATGTGTGCAAAATAGGAAACTTGAATGGCATGGGCATTTTGTTGATAGTAGATGTAGACAAATTGAGGTAACAGGTTCAAGGAAAACATGGTAAGAAGTAACTCAAATGGACTTGAGAGATAGGGAGATAAAGACTTGGTCAGAGATAGGTTAGTTTGGAAGTCAATTTTTAAAAGCGGTCTACTGCATTGCATGTAAAACAGATGTTAAATCAAAAATGATTATGATTTTGTTCACCCCAAACAATGCATATTTCCAATAAAGCATGTAGGGTTACTGTGATAATGACCAGATTAATGACAGGGTTACCTGGATCGGGAGTTGTGTAGCAGGATGTCTGTTCACATTGCATTTAAATTTTCTGCATATTGGTATGGTAGGCGGAGTGCGGTGGGGGTCCAAAAACAAATGAACGATTAAGAATATTAAAAAAGTGTTCGCAATTATCAACGCTTCTCGTTTAAATTAAATAAGCAAAATAAGGAATAATCAAAAATGTTTATCTATTAAAAGATAAAAGTTTTTTTTCTTTAAAAACTAGAAAGAAACCCAATCCATCATTTCAACTACTTGAGCCAATCTTAATTTAAATTAAATGCTTAATATGGACCTTGTATAACTTAATGACCAACGAATCTTATAAATATGCACTTATTGGTTAAAAAGAATAGAATGGCAGACTGCCCACCTTCTCCTGTCTCAAGAGAAAAGGGTAAGCAAGAGAAAAGGGTACTTCGCAAGGGTTGTATAATCTCCAACAGCACTTCTGGTGCAACATTGCTCAAGTTCATTGTTAGGGAAAAAGGACGATTGGGTTCAATACTAGGGCAAGTGAAGAAAGACTTGTTATTGCAAAGCTTTACTTTTTTAAACTAAGGTAACGTGGCCGTTATGCTCGAACCGTGTTCATTAAAGTTCAAACCTCTCTTCGAGCCCCACGCTGTCCCACCCTGTCAAAAAGGAACAAAGACAAATAAATCAACCCGACTCGCATTTTCTTTCTTTATTAACACAAGTAATTTATTACTATTTTTCTTTCTCCTCGTATCGACACCAGCTTAAGTCTCTCGCTTCACTACAGGCCAGCTGTAGACAGCCATTTCTGATGCATCCATCTTTTTCGACCACCTTCTTCTTCGTGGATGTGGTATCCTTTTGTTTCTCTTTCTTCAGACATTAGCTCACGCGTACTTCCTAATTTGCATATGCGCTTTTCTTTTTCTTACATCTGCCGCTATTTTCCGCCATGCTCATACGCACTTTGTTAAATGAATTCATAGACTAGACAGAGAAAGTGTTCATTAAGTTGGACGGAATGGAGGGGGTATTCATGAAAGAGAAAATATTTGGCACTTCTACACTATCAAAATGAAATTTCAGAAATTGTAAAACTTAATTTCAGAACTGCACGCCAGCGGAACTCTCTGTCCCTTGCCTGTTTCCCACCTGACTACAACTTGGACGTCTGCAATCCAACATAAACAATCTCCTGACGAACCGCCCCCTTAAGTAAGACACTCTATCCAAACCCCTAATACTAATGATTATTAAAATACTTTCTCATTGATTACTGTACATGCAATAACCCTTATCCCTGAGTGGCCTTCGGGCCTTGATAAGTGGTGACCCTCATGTAAAAATAAGAAAAAAAGAAAAAATGTACACAGA
Organism: Euprymna scolopes; assembly: GCF_053919585.1. NCBI lineage: Eukaryota > Metazoa > Mollusca > Cephalopoda > Sepiida > Sepiolidae > Euprymna > Euprymna scolopes. The sequence goes on along the minus strand of NC_136503.1, from coordinate 57,057,151 downwards.
AGCACGAACACATTCAATGATGTGCCGCAGGAAGGTGGCTTTTAAGCCCTGACAACTCTGGCATTCCTTGGCACACATTGTGAAGACATGTGCGTCACTAGCAGCACGTTCTTGATGTTCTCGTCTATGTATAATCAAATGCCGCTTCAAACAACTTGCCGTTTTGTACGTCCGCCTGCAGTTGACACAGGTTCGCTCTGGCAACACAATATGGCTTTGCGGCACACTGCACTGATGAATAGTCTCCTGGTTCATCAGCTGAGCTCTGATCAGACATAATATTCTGCACACCTCACACTCCAGGCCAATTTGGCGCCCCTGCCAATCCACGGCTCCTTTTATTATCCCTTTCCAAATATCGCGCTTCAGCCGCTCATACTGGGTTCAATATTCCTCAAACTTGCCCACACCTCCCCGCAAGGTCCTTCTCCACTGTCCGCGATCCAAAGCAAGACCTTCCCAGGTTCTTTAATCTATTTTCATATTTTGAAAGTGGTCCTCAAACAATCTTTGAATCACATTTTATTCTTTTGGGCCAGTCGTCTTCCCTCGGCGATCTCACCATAAAGGAGGTGTTTGGGAAATCGACTGTCTAACATCCTCACCATCTGTCCCCTCCATCTCAATCTATGTTTGATAATGTGAGCCTCAATGCTTTGCCATTGGGTCCGTTAAATCACCTCCGCATCACTGGTATACATTTGCCAACCCACACCTAAGATTCGCTGTAGGCACATCTGGTGAAATCGCTCGAGACGTCTCAAATGCTTCCTGTATGTTGTCTAAGTTCCACAGGCATAGACAAAAGCAGAGCGAACGCATGCGGCATAAACCTTCATTTTAGTTGGCAGTAAGATCCAATGACAGCTCCACAAACGCCTGTCCAACTTTCCGAAGCCACCACTTGCCCTGCTGATCCGTAACGATACTTCATCATCCAGGCACCGGACATACTCAGTGTCCTACCCCAATATACGAACTTAGTGACAACCGCTATCCTTGACCCACATATATAAACTGGTGACTCATAGTATGGCATGCCTGGAGCAGCTAGATACATTAAGACACATATTTTTTTCAGATTGATATTCAGGCCCAATGCGCTGCAGAAAACCGCAAAGGCGTCCACAAGATGCTTCATATCAGCCACTGTATGATCCACCAGATCACAGTCATCCGCATTGAGCAAGTCACGAATCGGGTTGGTGAGTACCATTGCACTTGCATTGAAGTGGCTTATGTTGAACAACCCCAAGTAGTTCGGTGACGAATATAGACACCATCAGAGCAACCTCCAAATGCCATCACAAAGAACATGGTGAAATATAACGCAAAGCTGTGGATGCTGGAATATCTCCCTGCTTAATACCATTTTCTACTGTGATAGGATCAGTCAGCTTCCCCCAAACGTGGATCACATCCTTGATATAATTGTGGAAGAGCTTTAAGATGGTTACTAACTTGTCAGGACAGCCAAGCCTTTTCAGAATCTCCCACAAAGTATTCCTAATGACTGTATCAAAGCCTTGATTTAATCGATGAAAACCTGATACATACCCCTTTTACTGTTCTATACATTTCTGTTGTAGTTGCCTGGCTGTAAAAATCATATCCTCAACATGCAACCACACTGTGACTCAGACAAAACATCGTCAGCAATGTGCTGCAGCATTCTGTCTAGCATGATCCTACAGAGAACCTTACCGACTACTGTCATCAAAGAGATGCCCGATAATTTTCCCATTCATCTCTGCTACCCTTCCCCTTGTATATCACTACCATCAATGCATCCCGCCATTCCTGTCGAGCACACTCCTCCCGCCGAGCAGTCTGCAACAAGTCCGCTAATCGTTGCATCATCTTGTGCCCAGAATATTTAAAGATATCCGTATGCAAACGATTCAGGTAAGGAGACTTTTCATTGTGCAGCTTATGGACAGCTGCTTCAACCTCCTAGAGAGAAGGAGCCTCTCAAGATATCCTCGACCAGATTGCTCGGAATCGACTTAACAAACTCCTGGTCAACGTAAGAAGGCCTGTTTAGGAGGTCATCGAAATGGTCACTCAATCTAGGAAGAATGTCGGTAGGGTCTCGAATAAGATCCCCACCATCCTTCGAGCGCAACAAGTGATAGGTGATGGTCCGTAAGCCGCACGCAGTAGGGTGTTGTGCGAATCCCAGGCAAGCTGTATTTCCTCAGTTTTCTGCCTCCACCATTCATTCTGCATGTTTCGCAACCTACTTTGCACCTCGCGTTTGATTGCCTTAAACTTGTCCCTAAATCGATCTTGTTCATCAATCAAGCAGAGCCTGAATTTGAGTATCATTCTCATTGAACCAATCCTGATGTTTACGCTTACAACAGCATAATACTCTCTAACATACCTCATAGACAGACTCCTTAAAAGCAGGCCAAGTGTTTTCACAGTCAATCTCTTCCATCTCCTTAACTAGTTTCTCCCTCACAATATTGCCCCTTAGATGGACAACATTAAGTCGATTTGGGATAGCCACACAAGGCCCCCTATTCTTGGGCTTCACAACACACTTAATCTTTGCCCGGACAAACCGACAGTCGGTTCAGCACTCTGCACCTCGCATTACACGGGCACTGCAGATATCCCTCATCTCATGTTTTCTGACACAAAGTCTATCAAGTGCCATTGTTTGGAACCAGGATGCATCCAGGTCGTCTTGTATTTGTCCTCCTGCTGAAACACGATGTTACCGATTTTAACACCCATCTCACGGCATTATACACCCACACATACATATATATATATATATATATATATATATATATATATATATATATATATATATATATATATATATATATATATACTAGCCTGAGTGTCCGGCGTTGCTCAATGTTTGGAGGTGTTTTTTGAGGAAAAAAGCGTTGTTGATTAGGCAGACAATCACGAACCCGTTACTCGAAGGAGGAAGAGAACTTAGAAAAAGAGTGACGTCTATTCCGTCGCCTCTATCGCCAAACCGGAAGTGGCGGAAGTTTCAATTAAGTCTAGTCAATAAAAAATGGGTTTTGACTTGCGAAAATATCGGCGAAAAAACGCCATCTTTTTGTAGAAAACTGCCCAGTTGATGGTGAAGAAATTAATATTTTTTGCATTTTTTTCATATATTGGTCGTCCAAAGTGTCGTATTTCAAAATGTTACCAATCTCGGGGAAATCCGTTGCCTCTTTCTAAAGTTTTAGGCTAACTTACAAACATACATACATTTAAACCGACAGGTGAGATTTATATTATAGAAGATTACTTCGCGGTGAAGGACAATCAAAACGACCCTCTAGTTCCCTATATTTTATTTTACATGTCTGTATACGTATTCTAAAACAAATCTGAAAACATGAAAAACAAAGTTTCGGAAGAAAAAGAAGATATCAACAATGACGTGTGTGTTCTTTAAACCGTAAATGACCAAACACACGAACACACACCGACTCTCTATCATCACTGACGGCTCAAATGTTAAATATCTTTCAATGTTTATTGATGTTTTTTTTTTAATTTATTCTTTATTTTTCTGAATTTTCTCATTTTCTTCATGCCTTACCCTCCTACTTTTAAATATATATGACCTTAATTGAAACGTATTTCGACTTCGAATGAGACGACTATCTTTTGCATTACCAATACCGTCATCCACAAACCGTATGTTACCTTACGTGTCAATCTCCCCATGACAGTCTTTTTACGGTCACCCCCCTCTCTCTCTCCCGAGACCTCTTCCTCCTATACTACCTAATCATAATAAAACGCAAGTTTACTAAAGCTGCTTGCCCCTTGCTTTTCTGTTATTCTTTTCTATCTCTTTCTTTCTTCTTCTCTTCCTCCTTCAATTACTCACCCATCTAACCTTTTTGCTTTACTCTTCTATCTGTCTTTCCCCTATTCCTGTATGTGCCTGATTTGATATCCCCCTCACCCATTGTCAGTTCTCTATGTCTTTACAATTGACTACATCAACTGTTTTTTTTATTGGAGTTTGTACATCCGCAAAGTGCTCTTTTCTCACTACAATACATATTTATTTCTATGAATCCTTATGAAATTATCGGATTTTTAATACGATTTGGGAATCGAAACATGTGTAACCGTACCGATTAAAGGAAGGTAATAATAACCCACACACGCACACACACACACACACACACGCACACACACACACACACACATATATATATATATATATATATATATATATATATATATATATATATATAAGTAATGGTTATATGACATACTTTTTTCTATGCCTCTTATTCACCATTCACATAACATTTTCAATATATGTGCTGAAAAGCAAAATACTTTTTTCATTCAGAGCTGAACATTTCCTCCCATGATATGAGCCATAATTGAAAATCCATGGATTAAGGAAATTAACATATTTTTCTCTATATATTCATTGTTTCAAACAATAAAGTCTAATTTAAATATATGTGATATATATTTTGATGTAGAGAGTTTAACTTTAATCATTAACTTTTTGTATTGCTCTAATTTTTAAATATTGAGCTTTACCTTTTTGGCTAGGATCATTCTGAGATTATTACCTCAATTTAATACCTGGCAGGAAAATTAACTTCATCTCCAATCTGGGACATATATATATAAAAGATAAGTAATAGAGTAAGAGTCGGAACAGGGCAGTTAACATTCGTGCGTGCTCGTGTATATATTGGAAACTGATTGTTTCAGAGCTCTCCAGGTGTTGTTTTTAACTACCAGAATACTTTTTAGCAAATGCCGACTTAACGTTTTGGACGAAAATTAATTATGTTGGGCAAATTGAATTCCCTATGAAACTATTTCTTTTATTTTCTGTAACAGCAAGCCAACTTCATCCTAAATTATTTGGCAGACGTTTTATTAATCAGCTTTTACACCTGCTTCAAAAAGGCTAAATAATCGTTAATTGCTGAGCTAGTTTCATTATTATTTTTTTTTGGTTTATACATGGCATTGCGAGTTATCTAATATCGATTTTGCAATATAAAACTGTGTAAAAGATTGTTTAAATGTTCAACTTCGTTAGTTGCTTAATTCATAAGCGGTTTAATTAAAAAAAATAAACAAGACAAACAATGTATATGCACTTAACCGTTACACTTGTTTTCAGCAATTAAGTTTAACCACATGAAATCTGATTTACTTTAGCGAATTTTTCAAAAAAATAAATCTACATGCTACGAATATTTAACGATAAAAACGCACCCCAGTCTTATTAATTTAAACAGTCTTATCCATCCATCTTAGCAGTTAAAACCATAATTAATACATGATTTAACATATACGGGAGGTTTTTGTTTGTAGAATTATATTACCGCGTCCGATGATTCCTTCATCCTTATTTGTTTACATTAAGCATAACATTTTTGATAGATGCATGTGGTCATTTAATAAATAAATGTACTTTTCATGTAGATAGCTTGAAATGATCTTTTAGGAATGGGATTTGCGTAATTCCAACTTTATCATTTAGTAGACGCAGATATCGACAATGATCACTTAAGTGAGGTGGATGAACATTATGTTAAGAAACGATTCCAAACTATAAGTATAAAAATACGTTAAACAATACGAATAAAAAAATTCCGCCGGACTTTTAGTTGAAACGAAATAAACATTATTTTTAATTTTCCGCGAAACGACACCCACGCGCGTACACACCCACACACACGCATATATATATATATATATATATATATATATATATATATATATATATATATATATATATATATATATATATATATATACGTGTGCGTGTGTGTGGGTGTGTGCGCGCGTGGGTGTCCTTTCGCGGAAAATTAAAAATAATGTGTATATATATATATATATATATATATATATATATATATATATATATATATATATATATATATATATATATAATGTTTTAACAGAATCCCAAAACAATATCCACATTCACTGACCTTCCCAAGTGGGATAACTATGTATCGATTAAACGACTAAAATGGCAGAATACAATTAAAAGAAAACCATTTTTGTAATTGATATTTTTCGTTTCATCATATTGAACAACAATATCTCCGCGTGAAATGAATTCATAAAATTTTAAACATATGGTTTTGTTTTAATTAAAATTTATAATAATTCAATAAACGCAATTTCTTTCGATTCATTAAAGCTATTTGTGATTTTATAACTGTCCTTGAAACACTGTGTGAATAAATTATTATTTTAAGACAATATCATCACGCTTACCGTTGTGGTACATTGCTTGAAACATATTTCAAATAGTATTTAAAAATTTTAATAAAAGATTCTGAATAGAAATATATTTTGACAATGAATCTTTTATTAATATTATTCATATATCACATTTTATTTTCAGTGCTGCTTTCACAACGTCTCCGTTAATTTATTTTACTTGTTTGATGTTATTAACTAACTATAAAACTTGTTAGACACAACGTTTGAAGAGTAAAACGACACGTGAAACGCGACTCGAAAGAGGAAGCACTACATTACTAAATGCTCAATGTTTTAGTGTATTGAGAAAACCATTAGTTAATGGGAACCAACAATATTGATAGTGATCAATACACGAAACAGCCACCGAGTCCGAAACGGTTCGTATTCTCTCCTGATAGTCCGTTATTATTGCTTGCTTCAAATTAATAGTCAACAATTAGAAGAAGACGATAACCAATATTTAAATGCACTTCTGCAAGTACATTAACTAAGAATAGCTAGGTTCTGGAACGCCATTCCTTCTTTTCGAATGAGCCGATATTAATAGAAGCCGAAATGAAATATGTAAACAGCTGAAAATAAGTCTACAAGACAAGTTGCTTTTTTCTCAAAACAAAATACATGTTTCATGGTGTGTTCATCATACTAAATTTTGGTCCCAAAATATTTATTTTTCTATAGTAAAGTAGATGTTCTGATTTACATGATTTCAGTGTTAATCAAGGTCGCATACACGAAATCAGTAAGTGTAAAGGTAAAACGTGTCCAATACACGAACACGGGACAGCGCATATTTATATCTGGTGTACTTTATTCCTCCTGTACGAACTTTTTGCTTAGTTATTTGAAATGAAGTAAGCACGACCAGTAAAAAAATAATTTTATTTTTCGAAAAATCACTATATAGGGATCATTTTTAAAAAGCGGAAAAATATTTATTTAGTTGGGTCTTTCTACCGCGTCTCTGTTTAGTGTGATTGGAAAAATAATGAGAGCTGTACACATTCTTTTATCATATGTAACGCTATAATAAAATCATATGTTCACAATTGTTATTCCCATGTACGTAACATCATATAAGTTTATCAATTACCACGCCCTATATAAAGTATCTTCGAGTTTCATAAGTTGACTCCAACTGAACCTTTAGTTTCGGTATGTTTTATTAACTTGAGTACTGGTATGTTTATTCACCTATCATTTAACGTATATATTAACTATTAAATGATTATTAAACTTTGTGAAACGCAAAAATGAATAGAATCAATTTTTTATAGTGTTCACTATGAGGAAATATTAAATAAAGCACTTAAAGTAAGGCTGGAAGCATGTTTAATATAAGATAGCACAAAAAAGGTAATTTGTATATTGGACTGTCTATTGAACACGTTAGATGTATCAAAAGCGACTCAGAACTAATCGTCTAGTCTATTCTTACTTAAACGTTTTGGTTGCAGCATTGACATATATGGCTCCATCTACAGTCAGTATAATGTTACCCTATATTTTCAGGTAGATTTTTGTCAAACAATATATATTTTTTTAAATTTAGCCTTGCATTTAAAATTATTTAATGTCATGCAAGTAATTTTCGTATTCAAATCAGGTCGGTTAAACAAGAATCCAGAATAAAAATGCAATTCTTGAGTGGTATTAGAATGTCCACGTTGAAAATTTGAACTCAAAAGCAGTAACTCTTATGAAGACAAAACCGACATTTCGAAGAGCTGCTAAAATTGTTTTTTTCGTGCTTCGTCAAACATATTCAGTTTAATTCTGTCTTCGAGACGCGATCTGTATCCTAATTTAATTTCTAAACAGATGCAGACTAGAAAAAGTAACTGAGTTGTAAAGAATGTCTGTATGTTACGCAGTCGGTGTCATGACGTTATTTAAAAATATCTATTAAAATACAGTCAAGGAATAAGTAGGTGATTAATAGCAATATTTTCCAGACAGTATTGGTTAAGATAAGTGATCGGAATGTTATCTATGGCACCTATTGTTTGCTTAAGTGTCAAACGTACGATGAATCAGTAAAAATGATATTCGGATACCTGTTTGTTGTATGTGTTATCGATGAATGAAAATGTTCCCCCAAATACATTGTATCAAGTGGAGGAAATGAAATATATTTAAGTAAAACCTCGATTTTCGAACAATATTAGCTGCTGAAAACTTTGCGTTATACGAATTATTATAAAATTGAATAATACAACCAATGCAAAAATATATGTGGATGCTTGTAGACCTAATCTATTAATAAATTCCTTAACTACCAATTTCGAGGGAAATATTCTAAGGTTCGCCTGAGAGATTGCAGCATTCGACAAGATGTGCATTACATATACAATATTTTGTGTAAAATAAAGCTCAATATTAGAATAATTGCTCGGAAAATACAAGTAACCTAATTTGTAAAAAAATATATAGTGGTAAACAACAATTTTTGTCTGCGTTTTTAGTTGTTTTACGCCGAATCTAATGCGCGGAATCAAAACATCACATTGGTTTTCCTCCACTTGGTCAAGTTTCTGAACCATGGGCAGTGTCGTATTTTGTATTTATTATATATTTGTGCATATGTACGCATGTGTGGAGCATTTAAGAAGAAGTTGGTATGTGTTAAATGCCAGGTCCAATAATTGTTTAGATTTGAAATGAGGATTTTAATGACAAAAAGTAAGCAGGCGCGAGTGTCCTTGGACATTGAATCATTTTAAAGTCATAAAACATACACTTTTGCCAGCATACCAAAAGAAAGATTTGTCCAGTATACACAAAGAAAGATTTTCCTGTGCAGGAGGAATTGGTATTTTGCAAAAAACGAAATGTATCAATAACGCTCTTTTCTTAAGAGACAGTATACTCGTCCTACCGCTGCACATGATACTCGGCTTAATTAGACATGTGATAAAGGTTCCGGAGGGGATGGCCACTGATTAACTTACTTTTCAACGATTGGTCATGGACAAGTTTAAAGCTGGCATCTTTGGAGTTCCTCAGCAACGACAACTCATCAGAGATCTTGAGTTCGATAACTCAATGAACGAAGTGGAGCTGGAAGAGTGGAAGCTATTTCTACTCACAGTGAAACATCTCTTGGCAACAGTAAAGCCAAACGTTATACGGAACTTGTCAAACTGATGTTTTTTCCACAGGAAATCAATATATGCTATTATAAAAACTTGTTATTCTGGAAACATATTTAGGATGACATATGCTAACAAAAAAATAACAACTGATAATGAAAAAACATGTAATCAGTTCCGCGCAATATGTATTTTTTAAATTAATCTAGAACAAAATACATAAAAACCGGTTGCATTTCATGATCCAAACTTTTATAAACAGTTAATACTTTTTTTTACAAAAAAATAAAGACATAATTAATATGAAAATCACGATCTTGTATTAAAACATCAAAGAACTACATTGACTACTAGTAGTGCATAGAGAAACGGATATGGAGAAATATAAGAAGATACATTTATAAAACGGCCAAAAGGAGGGAAATGAACATAAAAGTAATTTATAGTACGCACTAATTTGCTATTTTTTAATTTAGTCCATATATATCACTACATTAAACTGATTTTTCAAAGTAAGGTTTCTGAGATAAAAAATAGGTAATCAAACTAATTATTATAAACATTTGATTCATTGTATATTTTTCTAGCACTTTTCTTATAACAAAATTGCAACCAGTGTATGAAAATATATGTATTTGAATTTAGTAAAGTTTTATTTAGAATGTTCTCAATATTAATATTTGCCATAAGTGTAAGTCTACTGACAAAATGCTCAATGTATAATGTGTTGGTATATGTATTTTTACCAATGCAAAAAATGGTATTTTAAGGTTATGCTTATATTTAATTGAGAAAAAATTGTATATTTTCATAACTATCGAAATCACACTATGCCTGTGCATAGAGCGAAACAACTGCGTGTAAGCATTGGCAAAAAATACTACCTGAGCTGGCTTAGAATTTCCAGAGAGAAAATATATTTTTTTCTAATAACTCTCTACTTTCATTAAATAACTTAAGAAAAAAAGTTGTTTCCTGTCATATATTTCATTTCATTAATAAAACAGACTGTGTTAATCGTAAGGTGTTTTTTAAATTGCATATATATATATATATATATATATATATATATATATATATATATATATATATATATATATATATATATATATATTAGCTTGGTGCGATAATAATGCCGTTTTATGCAGTTTAAATTCAAAGCATCATAATTCCTTTCATAAACTTTGTGAATCGCAATAAAAAACGCCAGGATCATCATATATTTGCCAACGACAAACCAGTTTATTTATTTATCCATTAATTAGCATAGAAATCCGAATTTCTGGAAGCAAAGACGTCATCGACGGCCGATTCGGCATTATCTTGGCTTTTGAAGCATTTTTCACGCAGGAAGTTGTTGAGCTGCTTAACAAAAATAATAATCGGCGAGCAAGAGATCCATTGAATATTACGTAGTAGGCAGAACTCGAAGCATGCATTAAGTTTCTGCATAGTCAGTTGAGCAACATGCGGGCAAGCGTTGTCATGGAGGAGAATTGGCCCCTTTATATTGACCAAACTCAGGCACATACGTTGGAGCTTCTGGTGCATTTCGTCTATTTGCCGGCAGTATTTCTCTGTCGTAATCGTTTCACCCGGATTAAACAAGTTGTGATGGATGAGACCAGCCGCAAACCATAACAATTTGGGGTGCAATTTCGGCTTCGGGGACTGCTGTCGAGCTTCCTCGGAATCCAATCACTGTGCTGAACTTGTCGGTTGTCGTAGAGCATCCACTTCTGATCACACGTCATAATCCGCTCGAGAAATCAGTTGTTTTTGTTGGGCAGAAGAAACGTAGAAGATATCTCAAAGCGACTATATTTTCTATTATCATTCAATTCATGTGACACCCATTTATCCAAAATTTTTCTTCCCTATTTGCTTTAAACGGCGAAAGGATGTTTGGGTGATCGACTGTCAGTTTAACAGCAACTTTTGTATTGCTTTGCTTGAATAAATTTCAATTTAGGTTTTAAAATGTTCGTTATTAACCACATTTGGGCGGCCGCGACGGTCCTCATCTTTGAGGCCAGTGTCACAATTGCGATATTTTTTGAACGACAGTTTTGCCACATGTTCATTTTTTTTCTTCCTCGGCCAAAGCCATCATCGACATCACAAGATGTCTCGGAACTTTTTCGGCCTAGTTTGAAATGGAAAAAAATTATACGAATTTGAATTTTGTCTATGCTTTACAAAAAGTCTGCAACAAAATCATTGAAAAGGTTGAGAACGGTAAAATTAAACACGATTCGATAGAGCTAAAAACGTGCTACAATGATATACTAACGTAACATATGTGAGGAATTATATTTTTGTACCAACTTAATATAAAATCCATAGACGCATGCATTTATAAATAATAAAAGAAACCACGTTATAATAAACGTGTCTTGAATAACTGGCACTGCTGTCTATTTTTTCGACCGATACATTTGTATATATATTTATATATATATATATATATATATATATTTATATATATTTAAAGCTTTATAATTATATTTTAGTTCTATTCAAAATTAATGTCTTCCAAAAGTGTGTAATTATTTTCCCTATATATATATATATATATATATATATATATATATATATATGTGTGTGTGTGTGTGTGTGTGTGTGTGTGTGTGTGCGTGTGTGTGTGAACACCCAAACACTTAAAAATATTGTTTGGCTCATATTTCTTTTTGTCAGTAGCATTGAATCTGCATCTTTTACTTTCGTTTTATTTAATTTATTCCTTCGGTTTTTTCCCCGAATTTTTTCAACGAACGTTTACGCCCGTCATTTTCTACGCAATATTTACAAAGTTTTATTTGTTTTCAACTAAATTCAAATCATGCATGAAAAGATATAGCCTTTGTGTTGTTAAGAAGATTACTGTTTTTACGGATCTGAATGATGAACATTTTATTAGTAATAATCGAAAAATGTTATTATTTAAATACGCCTCACAATTTCGCTGTTACATAGAGTTATCATTGAAGTTATAACTAGGGTTATCATAGAGGGGCACCAAATTGACGTTTGGTGTATAACATAAAAGGGGAGGACCATAATTGTATTTTTTGTCATGGAATGATTATTATTAGAATGAAAGGAGATCATGCGTGTCATAAAAGAATTCCGTGTGCGTATGATCGTCTAGTTTCATATACGGTTGTGTGTGTTCATATCTAATTGCTCATATGCTTTTGTGGGTGTGTGTTACATGCATTTTCTTCGACATACCTTACTTCATGTGTCGTCGATGTTGATCAATCTGGAATTCATCTTCTCTTGGAGGGAGACTGGTACCTGTTAGACGAAGATTTATCACTCCAAGACGATTAATTGGTTTTATAGTTTTTTTATTTACCTCCCAGATGTCGACACAGAATATGGAAGTGAATCTTGCTTGCTTTGAACACGTCAGCGTCCCCCACCCCCAGTGGAGGGGAGGGAACAGCTATTAAGCCGTCCGTCTTCTTTAAAGCCCAAATCCAGTCTCCAGATCTAGCCAACCTGACCACGTCACTCATACGTAATCTGGTCAGCTGACCCTCGGTCCTGCTAAACTTGTCTACACTCCACGTTTACTCACGTCTCTCTCCCTCTCTCTCAATCCATTCTGTTACATTCCTTCCCCACCCCTTTTTATCAAAATGTATGGCGAAGGCATACATTTTCTACTTCCCACATTTACTAAGAATGGGATATATATGCTCACCCCACTGGCAAAGAAAACTGTCATACCTTTATTCAATAATTTATAACATATACTAAGTAAAATAATATCAACAAATAATACCATGTGGCGCTAATACTTGCGCCCTCAAAGGTCAACAACTCCCTGTGACCCCATGGTCTCTTCATAATTTAAACTAGAATTTCAGGATCATCCTTTACTCCCGTCGACACTACGCGTGATCGATAATTCTCGGCGATCAACCGAATAATAAAATCGAGGTCCATCTGCCTCTTCAAAACGGACTATCATCGTCCTTGGCTTTACAGATCAGCTTTTCTTCCCATAGGTAGCACACAAAAAATTTTTTCCCATCCCAAGCCTTATCCTATACATCATAAGCCTACTCTTATTCCTAGTATTTTGTGGGAAACAGAAAAACCTCTTAACACTCCTTATTGTGGGTAGCCTTCTATTTTCCTAAGTACTTGCATACATATTTCATTCATCTTCTCCTGAGCGATTCGTAACATAATGGTCACGTCAGCCATTGCACCCCCTCTGCCCCTTACGCCATGTCAGAGGGCATTTCATTTGCTCCCTGAAGTTGATTACAACTAGATCCGCTCACGCTGGACAGAATACATTCCGTTTACTGCTATGTCAGAAAAAAAAACTCTTTTTTTTTCAAAAGTCGGTAAGCGCAACCTGCCTTGAAGACACATAGCTTCACGGAAAACATCGGATTTCCACACATGAAGTACTCAAGGTTGATCCATGTTGATTCTACTCGAAATCAATAGAAATCACGATAAAAAAAAATAAAATTCCCATCACTTCTCGAGAATAATAAAATTAATAACTACCCATGTAATTCAACACCTCTCCAAAATTCTAACATGCTTGCCACAGAAATTAAATTCCATTCACGCCCCACTTTTTTCTTTCATTTTTTCACTTAGTTTATTATACCCTATATTTATCCTTTTTTTCTACCTTACTTATGTGGTCAAAAAGTCACTCATGTCGACTAGAACATTTATTCTACATTTCGAAAATTAAAATTAATACCGACTGAACCTTTGACTCTTCCGAAACTTAAGAACTAGTTGATCCCTTATACATAACCCCGCAGTGTTTTTTTAATTATTATTTATTACACTGTTTTAATCTTATTTCTTTCTCTTTTTCCCAATTTTATTATTACTATTATGATTATTAATTAATTAATTAACAACACGTTATTTCATTATTAATCATTCTTTCAATAGACCCCACAAGCAAAGATTCTACCTCCCCATTCTGCGAAAAAAAAGCACGTCAAAGAACAAGAAAATTCTGCACAATACCGTTTGACAACACATCAATTACATAAAAATAATAAATTAAAAAAATACAAAAATATCCTATAAGCAATCACAAAGTCCCATCTCACTAATAACAAAATTCCAAATAAGAAAACACAGATTCGTGGAAACCCAAAATTGACCACATCATCAACTCCTGAGGTCGGCTGCATAGTGCATAAAGTCTTAGACAATCCTAACACATCGATGGAACTAAAATTGTCCACTAAAAAAAAAAAAAATCCTAAGAAAAAAAAATCGTACAATTAGTGAAAAAGGAAAAAAAAATCACATTTGCAGAACCTATCCATTGTTTTTCATCAAAAGTACATATTGTTTTTCATTAAAAGTTAAACTTAGTTTCACAGTTTAAAAATGCAACAAAATATTCATAACACATATTTGTGATTGACGTGTTTATCTTTTGGTTAGCTGAAAGGCTCATTCCTGACCCACACTGTTACTAAAGTCATATGTTCTATTTCTTTTTTTTCTAGTTTACTCACTGGCTGTTCATTAAAAATTTACAATTTATTATCTGTATGTCTATCGTCATAGCTGTTTTTTTTCAATTTCTTCTATTGTTTTTTTCTACACAGAAACGATCTTTTTTTCTTTTCTTTTCTTTTTAACGTACCGTTCTACCCTTAATTCTTCTTATTAATGTATCATATAAATCTATCTATATATAATTTTGATGTGTCTGTTTTTTTCTTCAGAACCATTTCTTTCTTTCTTTTTAAGAGGTTCTTCATGTGTAAATGTGTATTTCTTTTCTTATTTTTCTTAATTATTTTTCTAATTCGCCTAGTGTTTTAATGGGCCCACGTTGTGTGTGTGTTGATTTGTATTTTTTTCTACTGTTCTTTCTTTTTTTCTTTTTTTCCATACATTTTATTGTGTTGTATTGTTTTGTTTTTGTTTTTTTTAGTCTATTTTTTTTCTCGACACTAAATCTCCATGCTTCCACGTTGTATTTTCTTAAACACAAGTTCGATTATCGCATCGGTGATGCGAACTGGTCCACGAGCACCAAATTGAACGTTTGTTACATAAAGTTATCATTGACGTTATCACTAGGGTTATCATAGAGGGGCACCAAATTGACGTTTGGTGTATAACATAAAAGGGGAGGACCATAATTGTATTTTTTGTCATGGAATGATTATTATTAGATATTAGAATGAAAGGAGATTATGCGTGTCATAAAAGAATTCCGTGTGCGTATGATCGTCTAGTTTCATATGCGGTTGTGTGTGTTCATATCTAATTGTTCATATGCTTTTGTGTGTGTGTGTTACATGCATTTTCTTCGACATACTTACTTCATGTGTCGTCAATGTCGATCCATCTGGAATTCATCTTCTCTTGAGGGGAGACTGGTACCTGTTAGACGAAGATTTATCACTCCAAGACGATTAATTGGTTTTATAGTTTTTTAATTACCTCCCAGATGTCGACACAGAATATGGAAGTGAATCTTGCTTGCTTTGAACACGTCAGCGTCCCCAACCCCCAGTGAAGGGGAGGGAACAGCTATTAAGCCGTCCGTCTTCTTTAAAGCCCAAATCCAGTCTCCAGATCTAGCCAACCTGACCACGTCACTCATACGTAATCTGGTCAGCTGACCCTCGGTTCTGGTAAACGTGTCTACACTCAACGTTTACTCACCTCTCTCTCTCTCTCAATCCATTCTGTAACATCGCTATTTAAAAGACGAAAGTAATTCATCATAACCTTCTTTTATTACTTTAATGTGGTGCAAAGAACATGGGACAATAATAAAAGTTTAATGGTTTTCTAGTCATAGATATAGTGTGACGTTTTGTTTGCACACCATAAAGTGACACGTTTAAAAAAAGAACTCATATTACGCTAAATGTTAGATTATTTGTTTCCATGTTTGACACTTCTGTTCCAATAGTCCTGCGTCTTCAGCTCCTTGAAGTTCTGCTATATCATCATCGTCATCATCATCATCATCATCATCATCATCATCATCATCATCATCATCGTCATCATCATCATCATCATCATCATCGGAGCTGTCGGCATCATTATTATCACTACCATGAAATGTATATAATTATTATTTTACTATTTTTTACATAGGCATCACAATTTATCATGGCCAAGAGGTCACTCGATGATAAGGGTTAAAGAGTATATAGTAGAAATTGGACAATATAGTAATCGTTAATAATGGAAATTTGGTAAATTTGTTTTTGCTCTTATTATTATTATTATTATTATTATTATTATTATTATTATTATTATTATCTGTATTTTAATAGTATTGGGTGTGTGTTACGCTTATATATGAGTGAGTGTCATTTAATTGTAATGGCCTTCTATTTCTCGGAATAAATTTTTTTAGAAAGAATTCTTCATGAATTTTGTTTCAGCTTTGATTATAGCTTATTTCACTCACGCTATATATATATATATATATATATATATATATATATATATATACATAAATATATATGTATGGGAATTGTATTTATATTTATTTTTGAAATTTCAACTTTGTAATATATATATATATATGTATGTGTGTGTGTGTGTATAAAAACCAATAGAGCATTACCTTTATACGAAATCTGCAAGAATTTAAAATATTTTATTTAAGCGTACTTTTCGACATGGCTACGCGGGATGTGCCTGCAAGCTTTGCTAAATATTTTGCAGTTTAAATTTTAAAAAATAAAGCTACAAAAATATCAGGGCGTCTCCATGTATGCTGAACATCTACAGAATGCCAACATCAATATACTATATATGAATAAGTCGTCTGTTGAATTCCTAGAATACTCGCTAGTTATTATTATTATTATTATTATTATTATTATTATTATTTGTAGTAGTAGTAGTAGTAGTATTTCCACCTTTTTATGTATAAAATCAGAAAGCTCCAATAATCAAGCCGAGGGTTTGGGAGTATGGCGGAACGAATTAGATGTGGCACTATGCAAACCTCGGTCAACGAAGGCGTATTTGAAATTAAGTTCGTAAAACGTTTTAAAAATGTGTACGCTTTGTGTGTATAAGCGTGCTTCCCGCTCTCGCTGTATCTTTAGTTCACATTTTAATTTACCATCGCAATGAACCCACTGCTGACAATATAGAATATACATTTTTCAAAATATAACTTATTGTATAGATTAATTATGATATATTTCATAAACAGAGTTTTTTTTATTGCTGCTAACGACGTATGTTCAATCGGGTAAGAAAATTTGCACTCTCACACAATAGAAAGTGCAACACAACCAGATATAATTTACTGTTTCGTGAAATAGATTAATCAAATTAAATTAAATTTATTAACTACGTAGCAGTTGATATTTAGAAGTAATAGCGATATGCCACTTTTGAGTTGCTAACATACTCCAATATGATTGATTTTAAAGGTATTTGATGATATTAAAGTGTTTTAATCGTAAAAATGGATCCAATATTAAGTCCAACAATTCTATTTATAGCGTTCCTGTTTATAACGTTCTTTTAAATGACTCTATTTTTCGGTTTCGTTTTATTTTGGTAGATTTCTATAATTATAACCCCGTCATTATGAGGACCCTAATTCCCTGTGTCAGCAGCAATCTCAGATGTGCGGATTTATGTCATTCAAGAAAGGTGCCCCGAGGAATAGAACATTGTTAAAATGCGATAAATGGAAAGCAGAAAGAGTGACAAGCTTTTCTAAAAAGTGTCCATGTGAGGTGTTTAGTTTATGCATTTCTGTTTTTATATTTCACTATTTAGAGTATTATTTAAAAATATCTAACATTATTTTTTTTTCTAATTAAATGTTTTCTGACTTGCAAATGATGAAAGCGATTTTTAAGTCTAAAATCCTTAGTAATGTATTATTTTAGAATAAGTTAGCTTAAAACCGCATGTCTCTAATATCGTACTAAGTCGTTTTTTTTTCCTTGATTTAGTGCATGAATTCGTGGAATTAGATATTTTTGTTAACAAATGACGCCATGAGTGTCTTTTGGATAAATTCTTATACAAACAATTCATATTTACTAAATATGCTTTTATTACCATGAATAATTTACATGAGACTGTGGTACCTCTACCGATATTAAAGGAAAATGTTCACGTGTTATAACCAGCGCCCGTTTTCTCTGTGATTAACACTCCCATTTCCTATAATTTTAAGAAGAATAATTCCAAGGCAATGGATTTTATGAGAAATGCATGCAAATGCGCATAAACAGTCACTATTATCACCACGGATTACATTATATCATATTATTATTTAAGTTATTGCTATTATTTTTATTAAAATCTAATAATTAAATAATGTGTTTGAAATATCGATGGTATGGTATAAATAGAAATGTTTAAAACATTCATATGTAGTACATAATCAGCATATACTTTATAATATATTCATAAGTATTTTACGTCTGTATATTACAAATTGATTTTCTCTAAATTATGATTGTTTAATGTTTTTAATTATTAAAATTATACATGCTCTAAGATTAAATCTAGGTAATAGAAATTGTATATATATAACCAAACAGTTATATATATATATATATATATATATACATATATATATATACATATATATATATATATATATGTGTGTGTGCGCGCGCGTGTGTGTGTGTTTATGTATGTATGTGTGTGTATCTGTATATATATATATGTGTGTGTGTATATATATATGTCATGTGTTCAGAAGGTTTCTTTTTTATCTTTCTCTTGTTTCCATTTTCCTTTTCCTTTTGTTCTCAAATAATTAATGTTATATAAGTTTTACTATCCATTTCTTACATATATGTATATCTATAATAAAAAGCTGAACGTATGTGTATGTGTGTGTGTCTGGTCACGAAAAGGCTCATATATGGTTTACTATTATAGAAAACTGATCCCATATAATGATAGAAGTTGTATCGAGACCCAGGGTAGGGGTATGTTTGATCTGGCATAATGAAGATTCATTAAAATTGTAGGGTCTGGGTAAGCGCCTGGTCAACAAGGTATGGATATAACAAACTTAAAACTAAGAGAAAGGTTTACAAGTGTTTTTGACAGAGATATACATAATAATACTTTGATAAGTATGTTTTAACTTAAATAGGGATGGTATAATAAATTGTGGGGTCTGTGTTCACGCCTGGCTTCCATTGAATGGAAATGGGCACAAACTTTAATAAAGACTTTTCATATCTGTCTGCGTAAGTATACTTTGATAATTATGTTTCCGTTTGAAGAAATATGGTACAATAAAATTATGGGGTGTTCGTTCGCGCCTGACCTCTATAGAATGGAAATATGTCACAAAGTTTAACAAGGTTTTTTAATATATATCCACAAAATACTGTGATAAGTGCTTCAGTGTGAACAGGTATGGTATAATAAATTATGGAGTTTATCTATTTTATTTTAATTTTCATATTTTAGTTTGGTTTTGATACCCTCAAATTCGAAGCTATCTTTTTACAGCCCTTCCTTTTCATAATCTATCATACTTTCAATAATCAGAGTCCATTTTCTCTATGCTGTTTTTGAACCCAGTCAACGACAGGTACTTTTGCTAATATATATATATATATATATATATATATATATATATATATAAATATATATATATATATATATATATATATATATATATATATATATATATATATATATATCACAGAAATGTGTTCATCAACGTTCCGGTTTCATTGCTAGACTTACAATAGATTAGTGGAATTAAATAAAACACAGGTATAAATATTTGAAAAAAATAATTTTGATCTAATGCATGACATCTTTGCATTACATCTTTTTTTATTTTAGAAACGAAAAACGTCGTTGGAAATCAAAACAAAAAGTGGGGCGTGGCGTTGTGAAGAAGAGTAATAGTTTTATGATGCCATATAGCAGTTACCCTATTAAAAAAAGATACGAGACCATTCATATTCTTTATACACACTATATACACGATGAGAACACAATGAGGCAGCATCTGTGCAAAGCTACCGCGCTCATAATACCAAACCCATACTGTAACTCGTTTCCGTACAAGAATACGCACATTTCCTGATCTTCCCATAAAATTTATATATTATCCTCCTGGACTTACTCTCACCCCAACGTAATTTATAATAATAGTCGCAAATATAGTTCTCCAATATTATATGCTTCTCCTACACAACTCTAAATCCCCGGTTCTTTTATTAAAAGTAATACTTAGGTACAGCATATCGATTTATTATTTTACTTAATATGTAAATGTGTTTCATACATATAACAACGCTGTAACAATACAAAATATGAAACATCCCCTTTCAATTATAACTTCAGCAGAATGACGACATTGCACTTTTACAAACAGCTTAGTGTTATAGTCAGTCGTTCTTCGAATAAGGGAATACTATTTTTGAGCACCAAAATAAACATATCACATTATCGCTCTCAGACATGTTACCCAATACAAAATGTGTACTCACAATACAAAATGCAGAAATGATGATTTTAAAATGCAGTCCCTTATAGTTTTGGCTATATTGCACTCTAAATCCGCGTAAATCGTCTTTGGTGAAGTTACTTCATCACATTTTATATATTCCATTATTCCTCCTTACTTGCAGCGAATACGTCAACTAATTTTTTATTGCTGTTTGGAATCCAGTATATGCTGCTATTCACTTTTCTAGTATTTCTTTTTAGTTTTTTACAGAAACATCTTGTTCTTTTTTCCCCTCTTCAGTTTCAGCGTCACCTTTTTTCTCTTACTGTTCATCGTGTCCTTTGTATATTTCTTTGTTTACTTATGATCCTCTCCTTTTAGCGTGTCATTCTCCTTTTATTTCTATTGTTTGTGTTTTCTTTTTTAACATATCCTCGTTTTCAAATTTGAGTTTTTTTTTTTTTTTCTCTAATTTTTCATCGTCTTTTACATCGTACTATTTTTCTGCCCGCTCTGCAACTTCTTTTTCTTCTGCTATTTATCTTATTTCTTGTTCCTCTGAGTACTTTTTTAACATCTTCAACATTTTAACAGTTTTCATATTATTTGCAAGCGAATTCTTCATAGGCTTTTCTAGCCTGTTCTACTTCCTTATTTTTTTCTTTTAAAATCTTCTTTTTCCCGTGTTCTTCGTCGCCGCCGTAGTCGACGTTGCATTCTGCTTCTCCTTCTTTTATTCTTGTTTTTTTTCCCCTTGATTTTCTTCTCCCTTTTTTACTCCTCATCTCTTCATATTCTATTTAACTTTTTTCCTTGCTTTTATTTCTTACACTTCTACGGTTTCTTCTATTATTTTATTTTATTTTTCTACGTTTTCTTCTTACACGATTAGTTCTTCTTATGTTCCTTTTTTCCAATATTACTTAGATTCTTTTGCTTCGAAACTATTCCTTATGTAAAGCTTAAGCACCGCTCTATTGCTTGCTTATAAGGCTTTTCAGAATTATATCCTTCAATAGTTTAAATATTTTATAATCCATTCAATTTTTCCCATAAACATTACAGTAAAACATGAACATTCGTCAAAAACATAGAAACGGTTGATTGATTACTGATGCGGCATATTATTACGTTATCGGGCGTTTTAAAGATATTTTGTTATAACAAGTGGGATCTTTACGTTATTTTATTTATTTATTTATTTTTTTTAAGAAGAAGAACAGATAATTTTTTTATAATTATTGAATAGACTCAATTCTACTGCCGGATCTCTTTTAGGCTTAAAATATTCTACATATTGGTTCTTTTGCAGATTACAGACCGTGCTGAAATACTAGCCTTGTTATTCATAATCCACTCTTACGATAAGAGGTACCTAACACTACTAAAAACAGTATATACACTATAGACTCGGATGTTACTTGCAAATGTAAGATATAGTCATTATTCATACGTGCAAAACACGTGTTGTGATATAACATCTGCACAAACGCATCGAACATTACAGCAGTCAGAGCTGCCATTCTAAGACAATTTATAACAGTGAAGAGTTTTAAAAATAGCCAATGCCTACATGTAAGCGCCTTAATATAGTGTAATACTACCCTGGGCCGGTTCTCTTTATACACACGGGCAGGAAAATGTGCGCTAACCGTAATTCTTGATGGCTACACTTTTACTTTTGACGAGTAGTGGGCACTTCAAGGGTATTTAGACCCTGGCTTGACACTGGAAAATACCGCGTGGACGTCCGGAACACAAAAAGCATAGATGGCCCTAAGTCTGTCTGGCAACATGTTTCCTTCGGTGGGTTATATGTTTGCTTTGCTAAGTTCTCTTCTTACAATAGCTTGGACTGTGTCTTCATCATCTGGCGTGAGCTTAGATAGGAAATTAAATGCACCTTCAATTTGACAGGCAATCATCAAATAAAGACAACTCAGTGGTCATTTATATACAAAAAAAAACAATTATGAACTGAAAGTTGCAAGAGTGATTATTCACAAATTGCCTTAAGTGGCTGGCAGAATCTGCCTTAAATCATAGGCTTCTCTCTTACTGGTTTGAAAGCTCGAAGCAGGCAGCAGAATGTGTTTTCGAGGCTATTTTTGCTTTTCATTATATTGAGAGTTATGTCTCTGATTCCAAGATTTCATTTTAACAATCCTTAGAAAATGAATCTCAGTTTTCGAAATTCTCAAACTCAAAACAAAATTTCCTTTTATTTTTCTTTATTCATCTACTACTCCAAACAGGAGGGTTAATTTCCTTCACCATCCATTACCTTAAAGCGTATCTACGTTTCCTGATCACACACGTGTGAGAGCTCATCCTTTATTTGCATGACCAAGGTCGTTTTGCAAAATGCCATTTAGTGTGATTAAAAAAATATTTATCTTTTCGGGGTGATCTAATTCCCCCGGACAATAATCAAGAGACATTTGACTTTTTCAAATACGTTGTGTTTCATATCTAAAAAATCATATTTGGCCTATTAAATTTTAACTACCCAGAACTAGGTTAACTGCTTTTTTCTTGACAGGCGTAGCCTATTCAGGTAAAATTTTCAAATCGCGAAACGGTTGCGCTATTCCTAACATTTTAAAAATAAATATTCTTCGTATTAGAATACCATGTTTTCAGCTAGTCTTCCATTTTTAATAGCTGTTTATGCCAACAAAAATTATTATAAAAACAATGTTTTCCTCATTCATCAACATTCACAAATAAATGTATTTAATTGATACCAAAATTTCCTTTTCCAGCAATGATCTTCCTTGAATCATAATCGTAAGCACTACGATCACAAACATCACCAACGCCACCATAATCAACGGTATCACCACCATCATCATCACCGCCACTATCAACATCATCACTGTCATCACCATAAACATCATCGTTAAATCCAACGATACTGTCTCAATAGCAATAATTTAAACGCCATGCACCAACCGTGACAGTTTTAAAAGCAAGTATCCGCTCTAGCATTACTAATCGCCAGTAAATAATGACAGCCAGGGAACTCTGTTAGCTTTTTTTTTTTTTTTTTTTTTTTTTTTTTTACACAGTGATCACCACTTATCAAGGCCCGGAAGCCACTCAGGGATAAGGGTTATTGCAAGTACATTATGTTAGTGAGGAGATTTGCTGAAATGTTTACTTAAGGGGGCGGTTCATAAGGAATTTGTTAATATTGGACTTGAAGACATCCAAGTTGTAGTCCGGAGGGAAGCAGGCAGACGGAACAGAGTTCCACAGGCGTGCAGTTCTAACAAAGAAGCTTTGTTCATGGAATCTACGTTTTGATTTAGGCACAGATATAGAGTGGGGGAAATTTTTCACAGTGGATTCAGCTAGACGGGTATTTTTCGTGAAAGATTGGCGAGGGGGGACCAGAGATTGGAGTTCAGACGAGCATCTGCCATGGAAATAACGATAAAACAAGGACAGGCTCGCAACATCTCTTCTGTGGGAGAGAGGTTGCAGGGTAGAGAAAAGGGCATCCCCCACTAAGCCACGAAGTCTATTTTGTACTCTGTCAAGGCAGGATAGGCTGTTTTTAGCAGCTCCTGCCCAGATATGGCAACAGTATTCCATCCTTGGACGTACTTGGCTTTTATATAGATAGAGAATTGCATCCGTAGTGAGATATCTTCTGGAGCGGTAGAAGGATCCCACCATCTTTCCAGCGACCTTGGCAACAGACTTGATGTACGTGTTCCATTTCAGATCAGGAGTAAAGGTCAAACCCAGAAGCTTGTCAAAACACGGGGCCTCACCCAGACGAGAGCCATCCATCACAATTGATGCCAGATGGGGATCAGAGCGTTGATGATGTAAGGATAGGAGTTTGGTTTTGGATGCATTAAAGGTAACCAGCCACCTCTTCCCCCACTGAACCACGCACTCGAGATCAGAGGAGAGAGAATCAGAGAGAACTTTGTCATTTACAGCCTTTGATGTGTTGCCGTAGATGGTCGTGTCATCAGCATAGATGTCAACGAATGATTTAAGTATGTGTTTAGGGAGGTCATTGATGTAGATCAGGAAGAGAGTTGGGCCCAGGATTGACCCCTGAGGGACTCCAGCATTTATATTGCAGGCCTCCGATTTTTGTCCATCAACCACTACTCTTATGAGCCTATCGGAGAGAAATGATTTAATGATTGAGAAAACATTTCCAGTTATACCCTAGCTGGAAATCTTGTGAAGTAGACCCTTATGCCATACCTTGTCGAAGGCCTTTGATATGTCGAGAGCAATTGCCCTAGAAAGGAAGCCTTTGTCAAGAGATTCACTAATCCTGTGGGATATAACCGTCAGCACATCTGCGGTAGATCTTGCAGAGCGGAAACCATATTGTGTGTCATTAAGAAGGTTATTCCTGCTGAGGTGGTTTACTACTTCTCTATTTAATATGGATTCCAGCAACTTACTCATAACACACAGGAGACTTATTGGTCTGTATTGAGAGGGGGATGACTTATCACCTGAATTCTTAAATACAGGGCAAACTGATGAGGTCTTCCAGGGAGTCGGAAAGCACTTCTCCTTATGGCAGCGCTTAAATAGTTTCGTAAGTATGGGAGCAAGTTCTGGTTGAAGCTTTTTTAACACTATAATTGGGATGCCATCAGGGCCAGTTGCTTTACTGGAATCTAGGTTCTTTATTAGCTTGGCGACCTCATGCACGGATATTTGTATGTTACCTAGCTTGTTCTGTGTTATAGGAGGAAATATGGGGAGTTGATGGCCTTCGTCGCATAGGGTAGAATTAGCTGCAAAGTTCTTTGCAAATAGTTTGGCCTTGTCTGACGCTGATGAGATGACCTCTGGTCCATTGATAATGGTTGGGATAGAACGCACACTTCTGTTCAGGATCCTATTTGTTATTTGCCAAAACTGGTGGGATCCAAGCCGCTGATCAGCTACCTTGGATTTAACAGACTGGGCATATAGCTCTCTTGCATTTTTTATTACTCTTTTACAGTGGTTGCTGGCAGACTTAAAAGCAGCTTTAGTCTCAGTGCATCTATTACGTTGGTAGCTATGGAAAAAGTGATTTCTGTGCGCGATAGCAGCAGCACATTCTGGGGAGAACCATGGCTGGCTGTTAGGTTTTTGTTGGAATTTTTTTGATGGTATGAATTGGTCTATGCCTGCAATTAACCATTCGGTCAGATCTGATACTATAGAGGACACATCCTTTTTAAACATGGAGTGCAGAGGTAAATCAGATATGAATGTACGGAAGCTATCCCAGTCGGCCATAGAGTATCGGTATACAGTACGGTGGAGGGGTACGTCTGGAGGCTTCTTACATTTCGTTTTTATCTTAACTGATACGACGGAGTGGTCGGAGGATCCTAGAGGAGAATGAACGGAATATGAACATAGCTCAGGGGAAGTTGAGAGAAAAAGGTCTAAGAGGCTTGCATATTGACCGGGTGTATCGGGCACACGGGTGGGTTCGCGAACAATCTGAGTGAGATCATAAGCAATGGCAAAATCATGACAAAACCTCCCCTCATCGCCTGTCTTATTTGAATGGGTCAGCCATTCCACGTTATGGACGTTGAAGTCACCACAGATGTGGATGTTAGCCGAGGGATGTGAAGACAATATGTGGTCTATTTTCTCAGATATGCTCTTAAAGATAGTAACTCCGCTGTTGTGGGGCCTATAGAGGGCAAATATAAATGCAGTGGTGTTAGCAAGTGCAACCCTGAAGCACATATAGGGTAAATTAGGATCTTCTCTAGAGATATCCCTGCCACACGGGAAGCCATCCTTAATGTAGGCACATATTCCATGCCCATGGCGATCTTGGGGGTCAGATTTAGCTGTTAAATTTGAGTATCCGTAAATTATGAACTCATCTAGGGAAGTGGTCGGCCCTATTCCAGTTTCACTTAGAAATAATATGTCCGGTTTCGCCTCCTGTAATTGGGTTTCAACCTCTGGAAGGTTGGAACGTAGACCCCTGATGTTGGAGAAGGAGACCTGGTAGTAGGGGTCTACGCTGGAAGATGGGGTTCTAGGTTTAATCGAGTTTTTATTCTGGAGATATTTCATGTTGAGGTTTGGGGATTTGTGGAATAGGTCGGCATACTTGGTTAGAGCAGTACAGAGAGGGAAAGTAAGAGAGAAACAGACAGGATTTTTTTTTTTTTGTAGCACACGAAAAGGTAAAGCCGTAACAATTACCCACTAGTATGGCATCGAGAGGCCCCACCAGAGACTACTGCATGGTCCAGATCCACTCACCAAATGGCAATACAGCAGTCCCAGTACTTTGCGCCTGCTGATAGGACAGCCTCCTTAGTGGTTAATCCAAGGTTCGGGTCCCTGACTATCAGGCGGATAACGTCAGCCCAGACAAACGTTTACCTCCAGCACCCTTACTAGTGACATGGCCACAAGGACAGATAGAGACAGAAAAATTTCCGACATCTCAGACTACTGGTCACCAAGTACTACCGATCTTTAAGCAGCTTTTTCTTCACCCTTTGTCAGAAAAATCACCCATTGAATGAGGACTGGATGACAAAATAGGAGAAGCGAGAGTTACTGGAGCTGCCGATAACACATCCACTGTATTATCTACTCTCCATTAAAAAAAAAAAAAAAAAAAAAAAAAAAGGGGGGGATGGGGAAAAGTGACTTACTTAATATCTAAGTAGTAAGTCCGGTGCTAAGTTAAAAAATTTAGGACACTTTTGATGATAATCTCCCCTCCCATATAAATAGGTGTAAGTTTGTCGTTATCTATCGAGTTTAAATTATTAGAGTTTCATCTTATAATTAATTAAAATCCAATAATTAACTATTATCAGTTTGTAAAGTCGGCTTAATATTAATTTACATTCGAGTTTAGATAATTATTCAAGGTTTTACTTTAGGTGGTTCGTTTACATGAGTAACTTTTTCTTTGCACTGTATTATATTTTGAATGTACTAGAACATAAGGCTAACTATATTAGATCGTTTGATTTGTCAGCAAGAAGGCATTTACAATATATGCAAGCTTTCAGTAAAAGTATATATTAAGTATACTACTTAAATAAAGTCCTAACATTATCTATTCTATTAGAATAATTCCTGGCATTTTTTTTCTTTTTCTTTTATCGTTAGTTGCCGGCATTTTTTTTTGTTTTTATTGTTTAGCTTTGTAGAATGAGGGGGGCGGATAATACAGGAGAATACAAACAAAATACATAAATAAAACACGAAAAGACACGTTTATAAACAAGGTAACAGAAAGAAACATTTAGGATTAGTTTAAAAAAAAAAATTAAGATAAAAACATACTTAACGTTGTTGCGCTAGATATTCCGTTCTCCGTCTGTCAACTCGTAGCTGGCATGTCTTTCTAGAGTGTAAGAAGATTTCTACTTCCGGATAACTTGGTTGAGTGCCTATCTATTTATAGTATAAGAGTCGTTACGGTCGGATGTGTGAAAATATTTAATTTACATTTAAAAAAAAAAAAAGAAAAAAAAAAAAAAAGCTCTACCTTTTTTTTTTTTTTTATAAAGTCCTAACATTATCTATTCTATTAGAATAATTCCTGGCATTTTTTTTTCTTTTTCTTTTATCGTTAGTTGCCGGCATTTTGTTTGTTTTTATTGTTTAGCTTTGTAGAATGAGGGGGGCGGATAATACAGGAGAATACAAACAAAATACATAAATAAAACACGAAAAGACACGTTTATAAACAAGGTAACAGAAAGAAACATTTAGGATTAGTTTAAAAAAAAAAAAATTAAGATAAAAACATACTTAACGTTGTTGCGCTAGATATTCCGTTCTCCGTCTGTCAACTCGTAGCTGGCATGTCTTTCTAGAGTGTAAGAAGATTTCTACTTCCGGATAACTTGGTTGAGTGCCTATCTATTTATAGTATAAGAGTCGTTACGGTCGGATGTGTGAAAATATTTAATTTACATTTTAAAAAAAAAAAAGAAAAAAAAAAAAAAGCTCTACCTTTTTTTTTTTTTTTATAAAGTCCTAACATTATCTATTCTATTAGAATAATTCCTGGCATTTTTTTTTCTTTTTCTTTTATCGTTAGTTGCCGGCATTTTGTTTGTTTTTATTGTTTAGCTTTGTAGAATGAGGGGGGCGGATAATACAGGAGAATACAAACAAAATACATAAATAAAACACGAAAAGACACGTTTATAAACAAGGTAACAGAAAGAAACATTTAGGATTAGTTTAAAAAAAAAAAATTAAGATAAAAACATACTTAACGTTGTTGCGCTAGATATTCCGTTCTCCGTCTGTCAACTCGTAGCTGGCATGTCTTTCTAGAGTGTAAGAAGATTTCTACTTCCGGATAACTTGGTTGAGTGCCTATCTATTTATAGTATAAGAGTCGTTACGGTCGGATGTGTGAAAATATTTAATTTACATTTAAAAAAAAAAAAAGAAAAAAACAAAAAAAAAGCTCTACCTTTTTTTTTTTTTTTTTTTTTTATAAAGTCCTAACATTATCTATTCTATTAGAATAATTCCTGGCATTTTTTTTTCTTTTTCTTTTATCGTTAGTTGCCGGCATTTTGTTTGTTTTTATTGTTTAGCTTTGTAGAATGAGGGGGGCGGATAATACAGGAGAATACAAACAAAATACATAAATAAAACACGAAAAGACACGTTTATAAACAAGGTAACAGAAAGAAACATTTAGGATTAGTTTAAAAAAAAAAAAAAACATTATCAGAAAAGGTCATACAGTAGAAGCTATATGCTTTTATTCTGACCACTGGACCAGTGGCTGTAATATATTTTTTAATTGGTATCCCTAGCAACCGTCGCCATTTTTCATTGTAAACCCTTTGTTGAATGTTTATTAATAGCAAGTATTTGACGCGACTTAGAACAACACTGTATGCATTTTTTTTTAGTTTTAGGACTTCATTGTAGCTGTTCTGGCTTTGGGTCAGATTTCCATTTTGGCAAGCCCGGTACACAGATCATTCTCTAATATATAATAAAGTCATAAAACAAGATATGCTCACATAAAAACAGTGCATGGTTAAGGACATAATGGTCTTCTACTGTCTTTTGTTGATTACTGTAAATAAAGGTATGCTTAGTTAATGCTAAATAAAAAAAGGAAATAAAGAACGTACTCATAAAACGATGATAAGGCAAATTCCGTTCTACTTTAATATACTGTAAACTCATAGATAAATTCCGCAACCTATAGCATTTGGAAAGAAATGTAATCCCGTTATTTTTATCTTAGATATTTTCTTTAAAAAAATAACGACCAATAGTCCAGTGAAAATTCGGCTGAATGTAAAATAAATTGCTAACAGAAGGGGTTACCTTCCATATTGGGCATTAACAACCTCTCTTATAGATAAAAAAAAACATACCCCAATTGACCTCGCTGAAAGGGGTCAAATACCAAACTGTACAATATTAAAATTTCGAGACATAAAATTCCTGACATTTTCTCTCCAGTATGGCTATTAGCTCTGACAAGTATATAAAAAAAACGTTTTTCTTAACAAAAAAGTATTTATTAAATTTGAAATAAAAAAATAATCTTCCCATGAAAACGCATAAAAAACAACAACGCACAGTTGTTTTTGGTGTTTTAATGTGTAATGATAGATAGGTATACGCTTAATAATAAACCAACATCAGAAAATGATTAGCCCCTACCATTATTTTCTTGCTTTTATATTTCTTAAACAAAATGAATATAAAAATTACTAATATATAATATAGACTTTGTATGATTATACTTTCATTGGAGCCCAAGTTTCATTCTATGTGTAGTATCTATACATCTATTCCCGTCGGTTTCCCGTGTGCGTCAGCGGTGAAAAATAGCCTTAATAAGGAAGCAATCATGTAAGATTCAATAAGTTTTTTAATATTTTGATCGAAATGTAGCAGGGTCTATTTAAGGGTTAAACAGTTACAAAGAATGATATGGACATTCACGTGTCATTGGTTTTGTTCAAAGTAAAGACAACGCAAGATCAACCTTTACAGATCTTATGTAATGGCAAATATTTATCGTAAATAGTGACCACAATGCGTATTAATATATATATATATATATATATAGGATATGTATATATATATATATATATATATATATATATATATATATATTAAACGTTACATATAACTTTATTATAACATGAGAACAACAGGTAAAATTAAAAACGTAAAAAAATGAAAGAGTGAAACCTCTTTAAGTAATGTTATTCCAAATTTAAATGTTTGTCTCCGGAAAAGAAGTGTCGGGATATATTATTTTGTAACCTAATTGCATATATATATATATATATATACATATATATATATATACACATATATATATATATATATATATATATATATATATATATATATATATATATATATGAGTAAAAATAAGATAAAAATACAAGCGATGCTTGACGGCATTCTTATTTGAAAAAGAAAAACCGTGGATTTATAAAGTAATGATACTCAACGTTTCGCCCCTATTTTAGGGGACACCATAAGGATTTTAAGTTTTTCCCTCGAAAAATCTTGATGATGTCCCCTGAAATAGGGACGAAACGTTGATTTACATTATTTTATAAATTCTCAGGTTTCCTTTTCAAGTATCACACACACATATATATATATATATATATATATATATATATATATATATATATATATATATATATATATATATATATATATATATATTATATATCACTGTTCTCTCACGTAAATTAAATGTACTATCTACTAAATTTACAATGTACTTAATTATACATATATTATGTTAGCCGGGACATTATCCGAATCTGAGGGGTTTTATTAATGCACGCCCGTGTTTAAATTCAGACAATCACCTTCTCTCTTGTATTCAAGACCAACCAAATTATATTTGTTATTGTAGGACACAAAACTGTATCAACATACGGAATTCTAATTTTCCGATTTCTATACCAAATTTGCTTCATTTATGTAAATGATTAATTGATTTGCCTCATATATTTTCGCTTGCTTTTTTTTTAAAAGAATATTAGAATTTTTCTCGTGTGATCTATATTCTAGATAATGGGCATATATAGTATGTCTTAAACGCATTCATATTAGTTTCGTTTAGGATTTATATCCATTGTAAAATACTTATGTTAATCTGTGTCTATCTAAGAAATATTATATGATAGTTGTTTACAAAAATTATCATTAACTGTATATACTTAATAGTACTTGCGTACTCAAATACATTGAAAAAGATTTAAATAAGATATATGTCAGATTATATTATAAACGGAGGGACGATACCTATGTATGCCAATTTATTATCTATATTTTTGTATCTAATACCTAGTAACAGATATAACGAGGATAATTGTATAGAACAAGATTTGGCACACAAGCTAAGTTTTTCCAAAATTGGAAACTTTCCAATCATTCTAAAAACAAATGCTCCCTTGAATTGCCCATGAAGAAAAAGCCTCATAATGTCTTACACAGTACCATATCTATCTGTTTTCATATAGTTATGTGCATATACGTGTATATCTGTATTACAGTATTTCCTTATAAATTATTTACCGATCATTAGTAAATTTAGTAAGAGAACAATTAGGCTTGAAAAGCTGGGCTGTATTTTTCTATTTTCTTTAAGGTCTAAAAGATTATACTAATGATTAAATAATTTCACATATTAAAAGAGCTGATTTATTATATTTAAACTAAAGTACACAACATTATTGAAATTATTCCATAGATGGATATTTTTTTCAAAAATTTCAGCGTGTTGTTGCGCCTGATTTTAGAAGTTACACCCGCTAATTTCAGGATTCGAACATATAATTTAATTTCACGGTATTTAATAAGCCAAGTATTAATTAAGAGTGCACGATGCTCACTTTTTCTTGATAAGTACTTAAGCTTAAGCAGAAAATTTTAACTATCATTCGGATATAACAATTTTATGAGTTTCAATATAACGAGACAAAAAATATATTTTTTATGAATAATATATTCGTACGCTTCAGTATTTGTATTTAGTGTTGTCTTCAGAAATACTTGTTCGATAAGGTTGGTGTGTGTTTATATCGCTAGTCGGGTCCTTTTGAACATGTGACAGTTTCTTTTAAATTCATATTTGATTTATTTGGAGGAATTCAAGGCTTCTCTAGAGTACCATTAAAATTTGTCATTTGATCGTGCGCTTTAATGATGTATTTTAAGTACTGTTCGAAATACTACAATTACTCTGTTCAGTCGTATTATTTTAGGACGCTGAGCAAATTTGTCTTTCATTTCGTGTATATTGACACTATACACATAGTACGCAGAAGTTGGACGCAATGATAATATTGCATCCGCTTGGCTTACACTAAACAATTACCCTGCTTAATAGAGTTTCAGAAATATATGCAATGGTAGTTTCAAAAGTAAAAGTAACTCCTTTTATTTTTATTCCGCCTGACTATATCAGTAGCTATTGTAACTTGAATTGTTTTGATAATTTTGCTGATGTATTTATGATTTTAAAGTTTAATCCCTCCATCGTAGATATTAGTGTTGCAAGTAACCCCTGTTGTTGAAGTGCGGTCGAAACAGATATGCATAATTTGTTAATGAAGATATTTATTTTTAAATGAAGATTTTTTCATGCAGAAAATATATCCGATCAACAATCAGCGGTGTCTGTTTAACGTTTCTAAGCCGATGCAGCTAAGGCCAGCACAGTTGGAAGAAGAGTTCGTCGATTTCAGAATTGTGACAGAGATGAATACTGCAGAAATTGTCTCTTGTTTTAAATTGCACATTCTCCGTCCTGGGAAATCTATAAATTATGTATTTAAAAGGAGGAGGCATTTCTTTCGGAGCCATCATTATACTTATTTTGAAACACCATTAAGCAGAAAATGAACTTCATATGTTGTATTAAAACTACATAAATTAATATCGCACATTTCGCTAAATACAAAAACTAAATCTTAAACCTAGAATAATAAAACGAAAATAATAAAACTGCGCCCAAGTAAGAAGCATGTCTTGGCTTCGTTCCTTATGGTTTTAAAACCCGTAATATTTTAGAATATAAAATGTTCAGTTAGCAAACTTATTTTATTGTCTTGAGGTTACTAAGCCATTGACACGGGTATAGTTTAAATTGTCAAAACAATGGAGAATACACAGAAAACAGGAGTTGTATTACTTAATGCAAATGTGATATACTACATGTGTCTCTCCATAGTTGCATCTCTATGTATATGAATACCGTTAACAGAGTAAAGATACGGTGTGCATGCCAGGCTCTACTGGACTGACGTTTTGGGGATTTTCGAGATATGTGTTTATAATTGTGGTAATAAAACTATTAAGACAATCATGTTAGGAATTGATGTAATTCTTCAAACAATCTATGTATTCATAAAAATGAAAGTGTGTGTGGGGGGTGTATCTGTCTGTGTACATAGGTATGGAGATTTAGGAAAATCTTTGTAATCCGTTTTCGGCCTGAAATTTTGCTTTTACGGGGTCGAGATTCAACGAATTGACCTTTGAAAACTCTCTCAAACTCTTCCGCCAATTTTGGGTATAAACAATTGAAATTTTAAATATAGATTCCGTGGACATGAATCTTACTTAATAACTTAAGTTGAGGCCAAACAATAAATGCTAAGGGGTCATAATAGGGGTCAAAGTTAAAAAAGTGACCTCTGCGGTCTCTACCAAATGACTCAGACAATTTCGGTATAAACATTTGTAATTTTCATTTAAGGGCATTCAGAGATAGAGCAAGCTTTTTAATCATTTTGGGTCGAAAATTTGAGCTACCAATATATAAATGTATCTATGTTTGCATGTCTGCCTAAAACTTTCGACAGAGGCGACGTGTAATTACAATAAAAGATCAGTATCGTTTTGAATCTCAACCATTCAGACGACAAACACCGAACAATTGGCTAAACACATTAATTTCTGTACCGTTAACGGGGCACTTTTCTGCAGGGAGGGGTCGCTTTTTTCGCCGATATTTTCGAAGGTCATCTTTTTGATTGTCTAGCCTTAATTTAAGCATACGCCACTTCAGGTTTTGCGGTGTTCGTAACAGCAAAACGTTACGTTTTTCCCCCGTTCTTTTCCTTCTTCACGGTACGGGTTCGAGCTTGCCTTCCTACTACCACTTTTGTTTTGCTAAACATACACCTCCAAAAACTCGGGCCACGCCGGACATCCATGCTAGTTATAAATAATTAAAAACTCCGATATTTTATGAATGAAATAGTAAGTCAATTTCTACGGCGACTCTCGACACACGTGTGTGCTGCTCCCTAATGTCATCTTACTCTACACCATTCCTATTCAACTAATATTTATTATTTGTTCTATATATATATATATATATATATATATATATATATATATATATATATATATATATATATGATTTAACCTTGTGTAGATCTGTCTATATAACGGGTATCTACATATATTTATCCTCGTGTAAAATTTAAAATTTAAAACGTTTATGTGTTGTAAAGTGTGCATATAATACACGTGTTATCTATAGCAGACGCAACTGGTCTCTTCAAATATAGATGCATTGTATCAATAGTTCTCTTAGCTGTGATGTAAATAGACAATAACTACAAGCATGTGTATGAATTCTGATGTTGTAGTTTGTAACTGCGTAGGTGTATGATGATTTTGTGTTGAACACCTACAGAAGAAGAGTCAAGTAAATGTATGTATTATTCATAGAACAATGTCCACGTAAATATTATTTGAGATAATGAATATATTTCTTTAAACACACACACGCATATATATATATATATATATATATATATATGTGTGTGTGTGTGTGTGTGTGTGTGTGTGTGTGTGTATAGTTTATCACTAAATGAGTTAATCCCTCACATTTTCTCAAATATTTAAGCATATTTTCTCGTGCGGCAACACTGAAAAAATGTTTTTTTTGATTCGATGAAAGGTAGTCTGTCTGCAGCATATATACCAGAGTTAATTTATTTTCCCCTCAATATAACTCAGAATGTAAGCATTTAAAGCTAAATACCTGGCAACAAAATTGAGTGCAGCCTTAAGAGTCGGACCCCCTAAAAATGGGGTACAATCATAAAAAAATACGCCCCTAAATGTCTAAATTGAGTACTGCTTTTTCCATTCCAAAATTTCCCGTGATTAATTAGTACAATTATGCCATGGGGTTATAGGTAGCAGGGGGATTCAAATTTATAGAGTAGGCCTCATACTCTCTCTTACCAGTCACTGTAATTTACAACATTGCACCACATGGCGAAAAACTCTCTGAGGATCTTAAAAAACGTATTGTTGTGCTGCATAAAGCTGGTCAAGGCTAAGAGAAGATTCTAATACCTTGAAATTGAGCATCTGTACAGTGGTTAATATCATCATTGCTGCTGAGATTAAAGAGCTCGGGGGTGCAGCCTGTTAGTGTTCAGACCATACATCGCATACTACATAAAATGATTTACTGAGTAAGAGAGAGAGAGAGAGAGAGAGAGAGAGAGAGAGAGATGATCGATCACCGGAAATTGAAAACAGGATAGACTGATGAAGTTTTCCAAGGTTGGGGAATCATTTCTCTTTAAGAAAACGATTAAACAGCTTCCTACTATGAAAACCAGTTCCTCTTGATGCTTTTGGGCACTGTGACTAGAATGCCGTAGCGGCGAGTTGTTTAATAGAATCAAGGTTTTTATAAGCTTGGCAAAATTATGTACGAAAAATGTTATCTCGCTTTGTGTGTATCTAGTCAGGTGTAAATACTGGGAAGGTGGTAAGGGACCCTGATCGCAAAAGGCTCGATTTTAAAACAAAGTTATTGGCAAAGAGCTATTCTTTGCTTAAGTCTGACGAGATTACCTCAGCTTCATTGATGATGGTAGGGATAGAGGGCACGCGTCTGTTCAGATTCCCGGTTGTTATTCACCAAAACTCATGTGAGCCAACCGTTGCTCTGCTACTTTAAGTTTGACACACTGAACATGCGTACGTCTTACATTTCTATTACTTTTTTTACAATAGGTGCTAGTAGTCCTAAAGCTGGTTCATTTTCACAAAATCTAGTACGTAGGAAACAATAGAAATAATGATTTTGTGCGCAATGGAGGCGGCGCATTCTGGAACGAACCAGGGATTGCTATTGGGCTTTATCTGGAATATTTTTGAGGGTATGAAGCAGTCTATACCCTCAGTCAGAAGTGATACTATAGGCACATTCTTTTGAAACGTGGAGTTCTGATCTATACGTCAGATGAATGGTTGGAAGTCATCTAAGTCAGTCATAGAGTATATATACACAAAACGATGGAGAGTCACTTTTTGCTTTTATCCTAACTGAAACTAAGTGATCGAAAGATCCCAATCAAGACAGAAAGGAGGATTAGCAAATGTCAGGGAAAGTTTTAAGAAAATGATCAAGGAGACTTGTATATTATCTAGCGCAATCGGGCATACGGGTGCGTTCGTGAAATTTTGGATGGGTCGACAAAATATGGTCAATTTTTAAGAGGTATTTTAAATGATAAAACCTCCGCTGATGTGGGGTGGATGGAGAGGAAATATGAATGCAGTGCTGTGAGCAAGTGCTACTATGAAGAATATGTAGGGCAAATTTTGATCTTCTCTGATACGTTCCCATGGAGTAGCAATTCAAGTTTACGGTAATGGTTTGAAATATATCAAGAATTATAACTACCTCGAAAGTAAAGTAAACACTAGTGGAACGCTTTATAATTTTATTTTCGAGAAAATTGTGTAGTTATTTTAAGAGGTAGGATTGCAAAGGCTGACATTTTAATGATGTGCGACCTTGATAATCATTTATTTCTCATGGAATCACAGTCCCGCTGATGTGGCTATGTGTTACATATAAAAGATATATGACTATGTCATATTTATACTTGTTAATTGAGGCCAACAGGCTTCAATAGCATTATGAAAAATGCAACATCAAACATCGTCACACTCCCTCAAACTAGGTAAAGAAATAAATTACCGTCCGTCGTCCAAGGCAGATATTTTAACAAGTAACACTCTTCTGCAATGTGTGGATTTCTTTGTAGATCATTGGATTGAAATGCCATCTGCGATACACTCACAAGGTTAAATATACGAAGTTGTCAATACCGCAAACGTGGAAATTTACGGGAGAGTCTATTAAATATATATATATTTGTGCATGTGTGCGTGTATGTGTGGTGTATATATATATATGTATATATGTATATATATATATATATATATATATATATATATATATATATATATATACATATATATAATTAGAGCTCATTATTTCTGGAGGTATTTTAATCAATGAGACTTAAAGCAGTTTTTGCAAGACTGCTAAATACTAAGGTAGAACAAGAATCCTTTCTGTTTTGATTTTAATAAGCAGTAATATCAGGCACATGTGCATGTATCGATCAACTAGTTACTAGTAACTAGAGACGTATTCAGGTGATACAGCTTATACAAAGCAAGGTTTATTCTTAGATCGTTTTGAAATCCTTGTATTTCTAGCTTATCCTCCCTATTTTATGTGATTGTGTCATAACTGAACATTACTCTCGATATCTTTTTAATATATATATATACATATGTGTGTGTGTGTATATATGCATATAATAGTGTAGTAAAACTATACAAAATAAATGTTTATGCATTAATATGTATATATCTATATCTATATCTCTCTATCTCTCTCTATCTATCTCTCTCTCTATATATATATATATAGAAATATATATATATATATATTTATATATAGATATGGCAGTGCGACTAATGACATTATTAGTCATAAATTACGCATAATTATAGTCTTATTCATGCTGATTCATAATTTATTATTACAGAGGTAATTACTAGAGTAGCTAATGCTGGTTATCTATGCACTTCTATGTATACAGCTAAACTCTTCAGACGTCTACTAATTGAAGACCACTAATTAATGTTTTCTAAGTGATACATCTGTCACTGACGGCGAAATTGACGAAATGGTCACGCGTATTTTAGTGAAGTACAAACATCTACCAGCACTGTATCCCTGAAATCGTTGAGCGTAGATGGCCATGTGACCACTCAGAATGTCCGCAATTGCAACATTATGGTGTAGGGGTAAATAATACAATGACTGTCGAGATATTTGCAATAAACTAATTTCAACATTGTACATTGCACAGTGTATTGCATCCTGATCTTTATTCTATTACTTATGCATATTATCCTTATTTTTTAGTTTGTGTGGGTTTCGACACTTTGTGCTCTTACTACTACCACAAAACACCACACATTTCAAGTTCTTTGCTCTGCAAGTGCATGTCTTTTTACTCCTACATGGAGTTGGCCATTTGCATGGTGGTGGACGGTCATCTGGGCTGCATGGTACAGGCAGAATCACAGGAGTTATACCGAGTTCTATTGTTTCATATCAAAACTTAAGCAGATTTAGTTTAATTATTACAAGATTTGGGGCTTCTAACCACAATCTGCACTGTATATATGCTCGTTTTATGTGTTCTTGTGGTGGGGAAGAACAACACACAAACTGGTTAAAGTCAAATTCATTCCTAGAGTTATGGTACTGCTCCCATCGAGACTCATCAAATGTTGAACAGTCGGTTTTCTTTAATATAGTTACAAGAATTTTTTCAGCATTAATTATCATCTGCGGCGACAATTCCTCTGCACCAAACCTTTCCAATAGAGCGACATCAATTAAAGCCTTTTGCGATATTTTTGATTCATAATGGGGTAGTTATTCATTTGCCGCCCCCCTCGGCAAAATGTGGCACAAGGCCGGAAAGTGGGGATGCAGCAGGCCCCCTAAAGGAGGGGCACTCCTGCAATTGTAAAAATTGCCTGAGTAACCCCGTCGACATTCCCCAGTAGGGGCGCCTCCGACAGTAAGCAATGAACTTACTCCAGCGGAAAGCCCAGTGGCAAGGCCTGGGAGGCTGGACCTCTTAGGTATTACGCAGGCAGCGTACCTCAGTCCAAAAAGTGCTGGGCCGGTTCTCGGCTCCTCACCTGTTGGACTGGGTGTAAAGTGACGAATCCTTGACGAGTACTACTATCCTGTCTCCCTGTAACCGAAGCTGCTAGGAGACACACCCCATCATGAGAGATTCATGTTGGGGTATGATCCCACACAGTCTATTTATAAACGATGCTGCTAGGAACTGACGTATCGAATTAATTCGCGTTCTGCAACCAACCAATCATAAACCAGAATTGCTCCATAAATATTAAACATTTTCTGTAGCAATTTCACATGTTTTTTTTCCGTCTCAACACCGAAAGAATATTTTGCTCTGTGGAGCTGTCTACGGCAAACAAGTCACCTCTCAGGACTTGTGTGTAACTAAGAACCATCGGACGTGTTCTGTCTACTGCCAACAAGTCACCTCTCAAGACTTGTTTCGAACAACGAATTACGGGAAACTGTTCTGAAACTAAACATGGCTTACACTTCTAGACCCACATTACTAGTATTGTCGCACCCAGTTAATGCGTGAGTTTTTGGTAGACAGGACACCAAACTGCTATTCAGTTGATCAGCCAACAGGTGAACAGGCACAGTCTTCTTGTTATTATTGTTGCCAAGCTTTACATAGACTTTTTGTAGTTCCCGTGTTTTCTTGAAATGGTAGATAGAGTTTATGAGAGCATCAGTGTCAGGTGAGTCAACTAGGATCGATTGAAACCCATGTTTTATACTATCATTTATATGGAACATGATTCAGTCATGAGCCTATTTTTGGTTGTCTGGGAGATCTGTGGTGGTTATTACTTTGCCCACACACAGTTTCTCTACCTTTACCACCATATACTTCACCAAAGAAGATTTCTTTATTTGATACAATATTTTGTATCGGTTGGCACATATTGAAGGATGGGAACAAATGATGTAGTGTAACGTCAAATTCCGGTTTATCCTGCTTGTTCTGAGCAGATTGTCGTGTTATAGCCTCGAAAATGTGTGCCTCGCGGTTGGTTCTGAAATATGACTAGAACAGTGATATAACTGGAATCCTTTCCTGACATTGTGTTCTCTGTGTTGTTAAAATTGTCCAGTGAACCTTGAATAATGTGTTCTTCACATATCTTTGATGATACAAGTTATCTGTTGGGTAGGGTATTTTTCGCCATTTTTGGGGGCCATAGAGTTGTTTATTCTCTTCATTGAATCATAACTCATAGGTAGATTCATCCTATTACTGATGTTAATCAGCTGTTTTTTTATCTAGCCAGGTTATGGACAGTTTGTGCCAAGCTACAATGTAATTGTGTCTTACGTCGTGCAGAACTTAACCAATAATGAATATACTGACAGAGTGTATCCAACTTCAGGAGCTATTCATCTGTGTTTATGTTGCTGGTTGTTGGGAACATAAATTCATGAACTGCAGCCACTTTTGGGGGTGACGCAATTTGTAATGTTTTATTGAAAGCCTAACATATTTACTTGTGCAATAAGTATCATCTAGACCAAAGTCATATTTTTTGCATTCCTGCAGTAGCTTCAGTGCACAATGTTAAGGAGCCGAATCCACAGAAGATCCCAAAGTCTCTATCATGTTACACTGTAGGAGGGAGCTTGAATAAACCATTTGTGATTTTCCTCTGTCGGCGGGATAAGTGAAACATATGCTATCACTGAAATACTTGAGCAGAAGAACCTTGGTCCGTCTGTTATCTATTTGCTGGTCTGCGCCCAAGTTTACATTGATATGGTCACGAATATGGCTCACACTGTAGCTGCTAGTTTTGAAATTAAGGCTATCAAACACGTGCCAGCAGTCATTGTCAATTGTAAGTGCCTCATTTGATCGCTGTATATTATCAAATAATGCATCTATTTGTCTGTTATACTTCAGTAAGTAATTGCCTAAGTAGTTTCTTTGGCAGTATACATCTGCAAGAAATATATCACCAATTATATCCAGAAAATCAGATTTTGTCCAAACGTCATCCTTATAAAAGTTCAAAGCCTCTAAAGACAATGATGCGTGATCAGACTGCTTCTTATTACAGTGACTCTCTCTTATTCTGTCATATATAGCACACTTCCTTTTAATGTCACTGGAACTAATAACTTTCTTTCGCCTTTTAGGAGTCTTGTAACAGGCATTGGTCTCTCCATCATCAACCTTTTCAACAGGTTTTAGATCACATTTCGTTTAAGCTGATCTTTCCGACTTCAGAATATAAGGGGCATAACAGACATTCGGATTTTGGTGGTACTTGAATGTGCTCCTGTATGCGTTTATTCTTTTTACCATTTCAAAAGCATGCAATTTTTCGCTTGCCATTCGGAATTTGGGTGCGCCTACCGTCAGTACCTGAAAGAGAATCTGTACGATAATAAAGTCAAATAATGGGAGTTAATTAACTATGTTCTGACCAATAAAGGCATTAAAGAATTATGCTTAAGCGCAAGTAAAGTTATGGAATTTCATATAGATTCAGCAGTGGACATACTTCTTAAATTGTATGTTTCTCCCATTGACGGAATATGTATTAGATGGCATTACCTTCAAACAATTAGGTGGAACCACTTTACCTGTTAACGTATTTCCGGAAGCATTTAGGCATATAACCCATGCAGTCCCATAAAATAATTCTTCAGTTGGTGACTTTAAAACCGTTAAGGTATCCTGTGAAATAGCATAATTAATGTGATGCAATAATATCATTAAAAATATTATCATAGTTAATTTAATGTGATCCAATAATATCATTAACATTATTTCATTCAAATGTTCAGATGAAACGGCAAT
This sequence comes from Euprymna scolopes, assembly GCF_053919585.1. NCBI lineage: Eukaryota > Metazoa > Mollusca > Cephalopoda > Sepiida > Sepiolidae > Euprymna > Euprymna scolopes. Next base: position 57,014,555 of record NC_136503.1, on the reverse strand, counting down.
AAAATCTTACCATGTTACAATGCAGTGGTTCAAATTCAAATTACCTTCCATCAAAAGGCGCTCTAAACTAGAACACTAATCACTTACTAAAAGAAAAACAAAAAAAATAATATATAATATACTTGGTATTTTCAGGAGCACTCAGTTGCAAAACTCCCTGGACAGTAGCCGGATTAGCCATGTCATTACATGTATAGTGCATCCATGTAAATTACAGGGAACATAGGTTCGAAATGTGTTAAAATTAATTTATTGCAAATATCTCGAAAGCCATTGCTTTTAGAACATCACAATGTATTATTGAACCCCCCCCATAATGTGACAATTCCAGACATTTTGAGTGGTCACATGGCCATCTACGCTCAACGATTTCAGAGATACTGTGCCTGGTAGGTGTTCGTACTTCGCTAAAAATGGGCGTGGCCATTTCGTCAATTTCGCCGCCAGTGACAGATATATCACTTAGCAAACATTAATTAGTGACCCTCAATTAGTATATGTCTGAAGAGTTAAGCTGTATACATCAAAGTGCATACATAATCAGCATGAGCTACTAGAGTAAATTCACTATTGAATTATATAGTCTGCAGCAATGGTTACTAAATATATACCTATGGTGCCATCACCTAGACGAGAGCAACATATTTAGCACTCCAGTACCGTTCCCTTAATTTTAAGCTCATGAGAAAGTTGTAAAATTAAACCACTTTCAGCGAGTATTTGGTTTACTGCTTTGCAATCTAATGCAAATATGTCAGCAAGTATACATGAAACTTTCTGATTGCAAATTGGCGATTTCTGTGCTTGTCAATCATGCAAACAATGATATTATTCGTAATAAACCATATTTTATACATGATTACTACATCTTCTACAATGTTCTATCTATTACTAATTAATCTATGAGTTGTGTGACCAGTAGTAAACACGTTTATCGGTTAAATATTTTAAACAAAGGGAAATATACCTACAATTAGTGTTTGATATATTTACATACACACAAATATATATATATATTCATATTTATAATAAATTTCACAACCAAATAACGGCGAAGCCCAAAAAAGCTATAGCTAAACGAAACGACTCGAGTTTCGCCATTTTGCATGCGAGGCAAGCACTCTACCAACTGAGAAAACGCGCCGCACAAAGAAATTGTGTTAACCAACACAGAGTAAGCAAACCGCTCCGAGATCCGACTGTGAAATCGATTTACTTCGTCTCGACAAAGGACACGATCATCCAGCCAGCTAATAACCCCAAGCCGAGGCTTCACATGTAGGAGTTCCAATTCGAAATTATGAGTCCATCCCGTAATGCTAACATAGCGAGTAAATTATAATAGGATTTCCAGAATGTGAGAGAATATGTATAATAAATTCCACAGCAAAATAACGTCGCAGCCCACAACAGCTATGCAAGTCAACGAAATGGAAGTCCAAGACTCGCGTCTCGCCCTCATTTTGGCTCATTAGTTAGACACATCCGAAATCAGGATTCGAACCCGAGCCTTTTGAATGCAAGGAAAGCACTCCAACTAATAAGCCGAAGCCGAGGTCTCGCAAGTAGGAGCTTAAACTCGAAAGGATGATATCATCTAGCAATGCTGTCATAATTCTCGTGAGCTGCTACATTATTTGGCAGTGGAATTTATTATATATAATCTCTCACGTTCTGTAAATCATGTATATATTTATGTATGTACACACAGAAAGAGAGACAGAGAAAGAGAGACAGGGAGAGAAAGACAGATAGACAGGTACAAAGTTACACCAGATATTGTAGAAATGGCCGATAATTTAAAGTATACACTGCCAGAAAGAATGCAATTACTGTTTGTAATTATATATGTTGTATAAAATATAAATTAGGGTTTGGTACAACAACTTTTTTATTACAAAAAAAAAACATAATGTGCATTGTTTTGTAAGTTATGGTTGATGAATATTTTTCACTGTTTTACAACACCAGAATTACATTATATCGATGTGCATGGTTGATTATGGGGTTATTGTCTCTTTAATTAGTTGATTATAAAAACAACAATAAAAGCCAAGTACGTCCAAGGATGGAACACTGTTGAATCCACTGTGAAAAATTTCCCATATGTGCCTAATTCAAAACGTGGATTCCATGAACAAAGCTTCTTTCTTAGAACTGCACGCCTGTGGAACTCTGTTCCGTCTGCCTGCTTCCCACCGGACTACAACTTGGATGTCTTCAATTCCAATGTAAACAAATTCCTAATAAACCGCCCCCTTAATTAAATACTTCCGCAAATCTCCACACTAACGTAATGTACTTGCAATAACCCTTATCCCTGATTCAGGCACAGATACAGAGTTGGGGAAATTTTTCACAGTGGATTCAGCTAGACGGGTGTTTTTCGTGAAAGATTTGCGAGGGGGGACCAGAGATTGGAGTTCAGACGAGCACCTGCCATGGAAATAACGATAAAACAAGGATAGGCTCGCAACGTCTCTTCTGTGGGAGAGAGGTTGCAGGGTAGAGAAAAGGGCATCCCCAACTAAGCCACGGAACCTATTTTGTACTCTGTCAAGGCAGGATAGGCTGTTTTTAGCAGCTCCTGCTCAGATATGGCAACAGTATTCCATCCTTGGACGTACCTGTTATTCTGCTTTATTGTTATTTTATTTTATGCACTCAGTGTTTATTAATGTTTAATGCTAGCGTATGAGACAGTCACAGCTAAGCCTCTATACCTTCAATACCGCGAGATAACCTTTCTTTCTTCTTTATTCATTAACATCCACGAACAAGGTTTCTTTCCTAGAACATCCAATTCGTGCAAGAATTTTCTTCGAACTTTCTCATAAACTGATTAAAGGATGGTTAATTTCACATAAGACGTGAAAAATACTTGGCGAAGGCTTTTATTTCGATAATACTTCCTCTTGAAAAACTATCTAACTGACGTTTTATCTTCTAGTAGAAGCAATTACAGTAAAACTCGCACAAATTTAAATTTTCTTGTCGAATGATATCTATGCATTCATTACTGGGGACACATTATTAAATAACATTTCTAAAATATCTAAGATATTAGTGTATATAAATTCCTGTATCAAATAAAAACATATGGCATCGACTAATAGTGATTATATCTGTGATCAGAAATAATTATGGCAATTAAATGAAGATACTACCATTCAAAACTAAAGTCATACGAAAATCTGGTAGATTATAAAATGAAAAAATATTCTATAAGAGCTGCATTTCTTTATATATTCTATGTCACATAGAAATGTTTGGCACGCGTATTACATAGTAATTGGACATGAAATTACTCGGTTAAAATATTTTATGATCTTATGCTGAATTTCTCAGAAAATAATCTTTCTTACAAATTGAGTTGTATTAAGTTGGCGCAAAAAATTATATCATTTTCTAGCATATGTTAATTTTATATATAATTTCGTGATTAATTTATTAATATAATATATAGTCATGTTATATATCATTTTGATCTGCGTGTATCGCTCTATTGCACCGTGTTATTCGTTACCATACTCAATTTTTAATTCATTTTTGAAAGGTTTTCGACAGCATGAAGACAATTAAAATCTGCACGATTTTTTTGGGTTCCAGTTCAAAGCTGTCGAGATACAAGTGTAGTTCACGAAATTTGATGTTTGACTATTACTATATTGAGAAAATGCACAGGAAGCTCCAGCGTGCGTGGTCAAGATTGGTAAATATGTAGTGACACATTCCCCTACATAACAGCGCTCGACCGCATGTTGCAAAACTGACCATGCAGAAGCTGGCTGAATTGAGCTACGAGCATCTGGCTTATCCGCCATAGTCACCAGGCATCTCACCAACGAGTTATCCCTTTTTCAAGCATCTAAAAAAAACTTTCTGCATGTAAAATTCTTCAAAATCCGGGATGATTAATCGATTCAAGAACATTATCTAATGTGATAAATAAACGTGATTCTCGTTAGTAGAAACGTCGATACTAATGGTTCTCATTTCGATTAATAAACTTTATTAGTAAATGAGTTATGGTCTTTTGAAGCTGCACGTACGAAAACGACATTATTTTTGAACCAGACATGGAAGCAAAAGTAACCACACAATATTATGCATACAATGCGTAATTAGATTACAATTCAAATGTAATATAATGCTATAAAATGCATAAGCGTTTCAATCATATAACATACTTCTTAGACTAATGATTAAAGAAATATATTAAACTAACAAGACCCGTTAACCGGCGTTCCCCGGTTGAAGTGCCCCCACTTATAAAAAATATAAAAGTACGGTTGTTGTTGGTCGCCAACTCCCAAGCTCCTCACGCTAAAACGTTTTTCGAAATTGATACCCTCAACCTCCCAATGTTATGAATGCCTTTTGGAATGGACACCTGTAACTTCCGCATGTTAAGAACTGCTATCGGAATAGACACCTCATTTTTTTAGGGAGTGTCCAAGTATTCACCCAAATCTAACTTTAATAATTTTTTCCAGGGCAAGCTTCCGCAAATAATATAAACCGACAAAAAATGTAGGGGATAAGGTTGCAGTCTCACTCGGGTAGAATTAGATTTGTCTTTCGCGTGCTCATACAAATCTGCCGGCCAATGATTTAAACTGCACAACACAGGTATTTATATCTCGAAAACTACTTGTATCTGTCAAATACAAATGAGATTTTCTTAATCACATGGTTGATAAAAAGTTGTCTATAAAAGTTGTCATTTTAAAGAAAAGTGTATAGGTCGAGCTGAGTTAAACATTTATGTATAACATACGTAAACAAGGCAAGGTATGTG
>NC_136503.1:56987254-57004754 GCF_053919585.1 Euprymna scolopes | reverse complement strand
AGCTCTGAACTAATTGTTGTTTCTGTTACACAGGTGTTTGAACTGAGTCAGGTGTGAAATGGAGCCTGTTGAATGTCGAGCAGTGATCTGGTTTTTGTAGTTGAAAGGATGCACACCACAGGGGACTTTTGATGAAGTGAAAGAAACTCATGGTGATGATGCCCAATCATATGACCTTGTAAAACGCTGGCATCGTTAATTCAAACATGCCCGGAAGTTTATGGAAACAGCTCCCAGAACTTGTCGCCCCTTTTCTAGGATTGATGAGGCATATGTCCGTCAAGTTGAGGCTGCCAGGGTGGAAGATCAGCGCATTACTATTCGCAAATTGCCCAAGATATCAAGAGTCTGTGGAAACTACAATTCATGACCATTTGCATATGCATAAGGTGTCTCCCAGATGGATTTCCAGGTTGCTCACACCATTCCAGAAGCGAGAACAAGTCGAGTGCTCGAGGATGAATTTGGAGATGGGCCAAGAAGATGAGTCAAAGTTTTCCAAAAGACTGATTACTCAGGATAAAACTTGGGTGCATCACTATCATCCAGAGACTGAAACTCAGTCAATGCAGTGGAAGCACTTTGACTCACCGCCTCCAAAGAGTGCAAGGGTGCAGCCCTTCGCTGGAAAAGTCATGATCACAGTCTTCTGGGACCGGGACGAAGTAGTGATGACAAATTTCCTGGCAAAGGGTACCACAATTACGGGACTATACTATGCTTCACTTTTGAGGGCATTAAAGGAAACTATTAAAATCAACAGGCGGGACAGGATCAACGCTCCAGTCCAAAACTCGCATGTCGCCAGATCAGAAGCACGCACGTGTGTTTATTAAATATGGTCCCATCTTCCCTACTCTCCTGACTTTGCACCCTGGGATTCACCTCTTTCCACCCATGAAGTCGTTTTTGAAAGGATAGCCTTTCCCATATGATGCAGCCTTGATTTCTGAAGTCATGTCATGGTTGTTGGATCAACCTGGGATGTTCTACAAAAACGGTCTCCAGAGCTGCATGAAACGATGTGGGAAATGCATACCTCTGGGTGTTTCCTATGTAGAGAAAACTGATAACTGTGCCAAGTTTCGTTGCTCTACTCCTATGTAGGGGTTAGGGGCATTATGTTTATGCTTGTTTGTACACTCGAGTATATAGTCGACACTGTTAGATTCCGTTAACCAACCGAAAACCACATCATCCTATCTAAACGCATATCAGATATTTAATTATATATACTCGAGTGTAAAAATGAGGAAAAGAATATTCCCTTCCCATAGACCTAGTCATTACTTACTAGTTTTGACTTGTTGAACATAAATGTTTTACATTTACCTTCTCTTCCCATCGATGTATGTTGACAGCACGGACTTAGAAATGTAAACGAGTTATCATGTCACATGTGTCTGGGGTTCGATTCATGCAACGTACAGAGCAGTTATCATTTCCACACTGACAATCCCATATACTTATCATTCATGAGATGTATTGTGATGTCATTAAAGAGTTGCATTACATATGTTAAGCACCTATTATGCACCATATTGATTGAAATAAAAAAATGAAGACTTTTATTATAGACTATATATTTGAATACCCCCTGTAGTGTTTGGCATTTGTTTAGAGTTGGTTACTATATGAGCATTGATTTTTACTTGAAAATAACCACCAAACTGAATAACTCACTTTTCTTATCTTGATGCTATTACTAAAGAACGTACTGTATTAAAACACATTTTGCATGATTTCATACAGAGATTATATATTTAATGTAAAATAAGATTGTTTAAATATACAATTTATACGTTCTTTCTCTAATTGTGGTATTTTACGGAGTTTGGCCGTCATAACTTTCATATGTATAAGAAAATTGTTTGATAGCAGTTCCGTCGTACTACTATACTTAATTTGCAGCAAGGCGTAACTCCCAATGACTTCAAGTTAACATGTTAGAATAGTCTAACTGAGACCGACATTGTGTTTCAACAATCAAACGAATGGTGCATACAACGGTTTTATTATATTATTTTGATGATTTACTTTATATTTTTTAAACAAATTGAATAACCATATATATATATATATATATATATATATATATATATATATATATATATATATATATATATAGTACATTCAAAAATAAAAACAACACTAGCGTATAAAAACAACACTAGCGTATAAAAACAACACTAGCGAATAAATGCTGGGAACTCAAAGAAAGCGGACATTCGCCGGTAGTCGAATGGAAAATAATGAGACAAGCTACCACATGCAGACATTTAGCCGACCCATGTAAATTATGCCTCCATGAAAAATTTGCTATCCTGTACTTTAAAGACCCTCAAAATCTATTAAACTGTAGACGAGAAATAGCAAACAACTGTGTTCACAAAATAAAACTTACTCTAGGATAGCGATACAAAATAGCTTTAAAACTAACAATAACAATAGAAAACAAACAAATAAATAAATTAAATAAACATGAATATACATAAACGATCACACATATATGTATATATATGTTTATATATATATATATATATATATGTATATATATGTGCATGTGTGTGTACACATAGGTATATATATATATATATGTATATATATATATATATATATATATATATATATATATATATAAGGAAGGAAAACGTCTACTTTAAACAACTAACCTAGTTCCAAAACAGATCTTTGTTCGATAAAATGCATGCCCATTGGCTGATATATATATAAACATATGTAAAAAGAAGAAGCAACCACAGAATTCGCGCATAAGCCAGACGACTCCTATAGTGGATGAAACGCAGAATATTCAGTGTAGCTAAATCGCCATATATATTTTATAAATTACTATATATATATGTATATATATATATATATATATATATATATAGATATAGATATATATGCATATAAATATACATCTATAATATACAGCGGAATGTGTGTGGGTGTGTGTTTGGGTGTGTGTCTGGTGAGGAATAGGCTCCTATATGGTTGACTATTATAAAAAACTGATTACATATAATGACAGAAGATGTATTCAGACACAGGAATGGGTGTGTTTGATCGGGCAGAACGGTGGTTCATGAAAATTGTGGGGTTTGCGTTCGCACCTGGTCCACAAAGTATGGCAATAAAAAATTTAAAAAATTAAAAAAATGTTTACAAGTGTTTTTTATATATATACTTTGATAAGTATGTTTTAACTAAAACAGGGATGGCATGATAAATTGTGTGGGCTGCGTTCGCGCCTGGCCTCCAGAGATTGGAAATAGGCACACACTTTAATAAAAACTGTTCATATCTATCTGCGTAAGTAGACTTTGATAATTATGTTTCAGTTTGAAGAAATATGGTATGATAAAATTACGAGGTGTTCGTTCGCACCTGACCTCCATAGAATGGAAAAGAGGGAAAAGTTTAACAATGTTTTTTATATAGATCTACAAATATTGTGATAAGTGATTCATTGTAAAGAGGTATGGTACAATAAATTATGGGGTTTATCTATTTTATTTTTACTTTCATCATATTTAGCTTTGGTTTTGATACCCGCAGATTTGAAGCTATCTCTTTACAACCCTTCCTTTTCATAAGCTATCATACTTTCATAAATCAGAGTCCATTTTCTGTAGGCTGTTTTTGAACCCAGTCAAGGACGGGTACTTTTGCTTATATATATATATATATATATATATATATATATATATATATATATATATATATATATATATATATATATGTGTGTGTGTGTGTGTGTGTGTGGGTGTGGGTGTGTGTTTACATATATACTTATATATGTGTTTATATATATATATATATATATATATATATTCTTTATTTTATCATCAGATGCATTTTACATTTTTATCGTTTTGTTTCAGTAGTAATTGAGCATGCTACCGCAGGCCAGATCGTCCCTTAATATCTCATACATTTCAACCAGCAGAATTTTTTAAATGCCATTTACATGAAATTGTTAGTTTCTGAAATTAATTTACAATTCTCCCTCTTCTTATTGAAAGGGAAGCGATGTTCCAACGATGCGAGTTTCTTTTCATGTCGTTAATAAGATGTTTGATATATGTTTATCGTTTCGCCTTTAGCTCTGTCAAACCCGCCATCGTTAAAACCATGATTTCTTGTAAGCTTGCTTATTTCTCCTTCATATAACATATAATAATGACAGGTTTTGTGGTCTCAGTTTCAAAGTATATAACTGAAAAAAATTACATATTTATTATAAATAGTGTCTGGCTTATCGTCAACTGTTTCTGCTTAGAATATGTTTCGATGCGTGCGATATCCAACTGTTAACCGATCGTTTAGTAAAGATATTTACACGCTCTATACCATTGTATTGAAACCGTTCACTAACAAGGGCTTACAGCTTGATATATGGTGATATTTTACTTCCTTTCTGTGACAGAATATTCACAATTGTTATTACTTAACCACTCACCAAAAATGCGTAAGGATAATCTAAATTAACAGACAGTGTAAAAACATGTAAAGCAGACACACAAAAACGAAAAGCAAAAGAGAACATAAGGTCAGTAAATACGACGAAATGATTAGATATGCGACATAGAAAACATTTATGAGATAGGATTATTTATTGACGAAAAGTTAAAAGAATATATTTGGAAAAAGTAAGCTTTATATTTTATCATTAGGAATCTTACATCCATGGTTTATTCTTCCTACATATATTAGTTTTTAAAAAATCATGCTCACATTTCTACGATAATGAATAAAGGATATACCTTTTTCATAATATTGTATTTCAAAAATGAACCAAAAAAAGCATATATCAATTTATTTCTATGCATATCGCCCTCGCATACAATATCTTGCTCTTGTTTTATCCATACACTACCACTGCTGTGTCCTCCTCTTCATATGTTCAGTTAATATCCTTCTAATTAAATGAATGACGGGATTGAAATGCATTATTTATGTTTATTTGTCAACTGCCTAGAAGGGCAATATTATGTTTAATGGAGAATTAAAGATACAAGGAAAATAATGACACGAGAAAGACAAATAGTGGCTGAAATAGCTGCGAAATAAAAAAAATCGGGAAAGAGAAAAAGCAAGAGAGACAAAATAGGATATATATATATATATATATATATATATATATATATATATATATATATATATATATATATATATATATATATAAGACTAATCCTATTTTTCTGTCCTGGCGAACTCACTTTTCTTTGAATATCCTAGTATAATATAAATGTATGACCCAACGAATTAGATTATCATCTAATTTTATATATATTTTTATTTATTAAGTAAAACCTTTAAAATATTTCGATACAGAACAAAGGCATGTAACTGTTCTAATGCGGCGTGTTAATAAAGTTGTTTTTTTGTGTACACATTCGGAAGAGCGTGGAATTTTCGCACACGTCATTGTGTCTGCCTTTCCCCTCATGTCTTGGTAAGGAATAAGCACACTAACACGAGATACTACCTTAACTATATGCAAAATATATGCACAAATATCTATCTATCTATCTATCTATATATATATATATATATATATATATATATATGTATATATATATATATACAAATATATATATATGTATATATATATATATATATATATGTGTATATATATACACACAAATATAAGCCTGGCGAATCCTATAGTTGGATGAAACGCAGAATATTCAGTGTAGCTTAATCGCCATATATAATTTATAAATTACTAACTAGCTCTACCTACGTATTGAGCACTTTTGAAGTAAATACTTAAAGTTTACGCATAAATCTATACTTTCGTATAATAAATTTATGCGAATAAATGAAGTAGTTATATATATATATATATATATATATATATATATATATATATATATATATATATATATTAGAAAATAGTGATAAATAAAAAATAATTGGTTTACTTAGGATTTCTTAAGCATAAAATATTTAATTTTCGAAAAGCAATGTCGATGGATATAAGGTGACGTGTTACTTGTTCTTCTCGAATTATAAATATAGTAAAAATTAAAATGATTAGTTAAATCTCATCTTTCCCTTATATTGTATCAAACGATAGACCCGAAGTTGTACAGGACTGAATGAGGATGAACAAATTGTTATTGACATCGACATCCGTAAACTCGTTCATTTTTAAAATCAAATCCAGGAATTGCTTGCTTTAGTTAAAGACCCCAGTGTGCAGGGAAGAAGCTTAACAAGCTCTGCGATGGAAGTGACAAAGTCCGCAATATATTCGAGTCTAGATTGCACTGTAGAGTAGCTAATATTAATTTCATGAACTATCCTTAAATAATGGCTTCTCATACAATTATATGTACATCTGTCAACTATTATTGTTTAGCTGTGCTCTAAACAGACACCTTAAGTTCGAACGCGCCCTACAATTATCAAATAACCAACTGTTGATTTATGACATTACCGTAACATAAACACTTGGATTAAAGATAAACATACAACAGTCAAGTATCATTATCCAAGTGTGTCTAAACAGATTACTTTTTTACGCGCCCCTATCCTATAAAAAATGCCTAGTTCATTTTATATGGTGTGTCTTTCTCCTTGTGAGATGCTAAAACTTCGCAAATGCACTTGTAGTTTTTGTTGTATAAAAGTAGTATGTTTCCCCAAAACCGTACTTACTTGTTTAATTCTCGATTTTCAATACTAATCAGACGCATTCCAATTAAATATAAATGTCCGAACATGTAAGTACTTGATGTATTATACATCAAGCAGTTTCTTGTGAAATTTAAAGAAAAATTATCTCAGCTGTTTCCGAGGTCAAAGTGTACGAACTACACATAAAGTTCCTTTCATATAATAATAATAATAATAATAATAATAATAATAATAATAATAATAATAATAATAATGATGAAAACAGCTGAAATATTAAGGAATACCCTTGAATCTGGAGACTAACACACATGAGCAACAGGCGTGGACCAGACAAACTGCTGCAGAGTCAAAATATGAAACTCCACATGGAACTAAGAACATTGAAGCCGCATATCTATGAGTTCGTTGACCCCCACTTACCAAATAACTAGCCCCCTCGCCCCCCAAAAGTGAGAAAAACAGCCAAGTAGAGTCAAGGAGGAAAGAAAGGCCGAGGAGGGAGTAGTACTGACCAGATCCCCACTGGATAAGTGCACAGAGAACTGGAACCTTGGGGAGGCTTACTGACATTCAACTTCCAGTGAAGATAAATACCAGAAAGTGGTGGAGGGTGCTGGGAATCTGGAGGGACGTGTTTTCACTCAGCTTGAATGGAACAGGCTGTTTACAAAGAGAGATCTTTGATAACCTGTGTGAAAGCTCCCTGTGAGCCAATAATAATAATAATAATAATAATAATAATAATAATAATAATAGTAATAGTAATAGTAATAATAATAAAGATGGATAGATGGATAGATAGATAGATAAGTAGATAGATAGAACACTTTTTAAATGAGAAAATAATAACGGATTCCATTTGCCAGTGAAGTAATTTATGTATATTGCTAAACTGCAATCGGCGTACAATTCGTAAAATACCATCTAGTTTACATTGTTTTCAGCGTTAAAGTATATCAATTCATTAAATGGCCGCTTATATTTCCGAAGTGCACTGTTTGTAAATAGAAAGTCGGGTTACTGGCGAACTATAATTGAAAATAAGCAAGTTTTGTAGTTAGAGAGGAAGTAGAGTGATATTTTATTGAAAACAAGCCAAGTCATTCCGCCGTGTATTGTTTGGCTCGTATTCAATAAACGTCTCGGCTGGTCGATAGGGGTTTACCCTGAACGGAAAATAAATATAATATGTAATTATCAGTTTGCCAACAAAGATTCCTTAAACGCTTACGGGTATAGTAAAAACGGTTTCTTATCACATATTGCGAGCTGATATACTCGCCCTAAACAGGATGCTTATTCTTAGACACAATTGGGTTATTTATTATTATTATTATTATTATTATTATTATTATTATTTTAATTTTCTTTCTCTTATTTTTGTAGTAAATAGTGTATTATATAAGATGCAAATGAGTATCGTCTATTTCAGCAGACCCAACCGAAAGATTATTTATGTGATTTCAGGACATTATTTTTAAGGTTTTGGAACTTACTTAAGAGGGTATATTTGCATACTAGTTTATTTTTGTTAACTATTTTTATTCAAATAGCTTGATTGTTATTAGAATTTACGAGATGAGGGATGACTTAAGAGTTTAACCATGTTCATTAAGTTAACATGGCTGTTACACTTTATGCGTGTATTTACATTTAGGCCAACTGGGTTCGCACGTTGTCTGGTAATGTCACAGGAGCAAATAAACAAAGATAGGAAAGAAAAGTACAATTCAGCATTTTTTTAGGTGAATAAAAAAGGCATTTATTCTGGTAATTTCCGACAACGCACTTCATTGTGTTTCAAAATATCAATCACGCGTCAAACATGTTTGTCAAGGGTCTCTTTCATGTTCGAGTGTATTTCGCTGCTAGATTTTTCTCTCGCCTGGCTCACGTGCTGGTTTTGTTATATCATTTTCGTTAGTCACCCATCGTATGGTTTCTGCAGATATTATTCATCAAGGATCTGTTACATTTGGAGCGCACCGACTTGTTACATAAGCACATTCTGCTTTGCTGTTCATTAACTTATCCCCATCTTTTGTTTTTAGGTCAGCATTATTAGTTACACTTACTTTAATAAGATATAATAATGTATTTTTGCTCGTTCGATATCACTACATCAGGTTTTGCCCTGATATTTTCTAGGTATGAAGCTACAAGAATTGTATCGTCATGGTAGATTGTGTACGCTATATCTTATGAGTTCATTTTGGTATAAGCTCTAACTTGTCGCTGCTAGAATGTATTTTTAAACTTTAACATGAAATCTGATGGGGATATTTAATCACTACATAAAGTTGCATTACACACAATCTATATATATCTCCAAGACTTAAATTGTCTTGATTTCTGTACAGTATAAAAAATTGTGCATGCTTTTTCAACAAGCTAAACTGTAGATTAATAAATAACAGTTATAAACTGATCGTTTCCAGTTATTTAGCACGATAGTAATCACTTATGTTAGCCCGAAAGCCACGGGTTAGTAAATGTAAAGCATTAGTAATTATTAATGGTGTAGGTTAGGTGGGATTGTATTATTAAAGGGGCCAGCTAAACATAATTATGTTTACATTGGACTTGAATGTTACGGTATTGTAGCTGGCTGGGTAACAAACCAGCGCAATAGTGTTTCACAGGGGGGCAGTTCTAGAATAGAAGCTGTTTTGGTGAAAAAGAATATCAAAACATAATCGAGTAAGATAAATTTATGAGGTTCCAACGAGAGTTTCTTTAGACACAGAGTCTATTTTTAGCGTTAAAGTATATATCTCCTCCAAATAGAACACCCGTTCTGTACTAACTATGTCTCAACCTAGAATGAGTTTTTCTTTGCTGATCGAGCACTGAATAGATAATATATACACATCTGAAAAGATACGGCCATTTGTTAGTTTTCATTTCTTTTTTTTTTTAACCAAATAATTCACAGAATATTTTATATTTGTAAAGTATCTTCAGATTAGTGGTGCAAAAAAATAATCGCATGTGTTTTTATGAATGCAAATACGTCAAACATTTGTATGTGGAATTTTGCAACAAAACGAAATTCAGTTTAACGTTATAATTATATTTACGTTTTCTGAATTATTTTTAAAACTATTCTTCGAGTTTTAGATATTTCAATCTTTTTATCACCATATTTGAATTTCTGAATAGCATAAAATTGACTTGCGATTTCATGATTTCCTAAGCTTTAGATAACCGGTTGTTTTAATGTATGGGGAACCACAGAAGCTGGAAAGTTTCATAGTTTTCTCCGTAACGATTCATATTTTACAAAACGAAGCGCTGGTATATTTTAATAGAGTACACTACTTAGCACAATTAAATGAATATCTATTAATTTATTGTTAATGACGACTAATATTCTCATCTTTCTTAGTTGTTGTTTCACAAGGTTTCGGCCAACTATTCCTCTGGTTTTCGTCAGGTTGTAACCTTGACGGGATAGAAACTCCTAATCTCCTAACTACATTCTCAGAAAGTACTGCCATACATAGTTGTTGTCATCTCGCCACGTTTTTTGGCCAAATAAGCCTCTTGCCGGGTTTGGGATAGATTCAAACCGCTACTTTCATTCAACTCTCACCTGAAACCATAGAGAGTCAACGTCTTTATCCAATGCGCCAGGTAGTGCTATCCCGTCGCGATTACCACCTGACGAAGGCCAGAGGAAACGTCGAAACGTCATGAAATAACAACTAAGAAATATGTGAATGATAGTCCCCATTACAAATAAATTAATAAATAATACTCATCTCAATAATGAATTTGAATCAAATTATATATAATTGATCATCGTTTTAAAGGGATTAAAATCGAAATAGTTATTTATATACGTACAAAAAAGTAAAAATGACACAACAATTTTTTACTGGGAAAATGTTCTTTTCTCTTGGTATGCACACATTTCTATGTCTTCAAATATCTTATTCAGACTTTGAAATCTCTTTCTAAATTTCCTACATTTTTATGCTACTTTTTCATTTCATTATGATTCACATATTCTTTTCCTGGGACATGGATACTAGTATTATGTTCTTGGTATTTTCACCTCTTGTTCGTTTTTATCTACAACTGTATTACTTTGTCTTATATTTTTCTAGTGTGCTAAAATTTTTCATCAGTCATCTGTTGCGGAATGTGTGCCCTGCGTTTGGATACTCTAGTAATTTAACATTCGTCTTTGTATGCAAGGTTTCCTGAATTACTAATATGCCTTGTTCTTCATATGGCCTCGTAGGATTCACTTTCTACGTATTCGAACTTTTTTTTCTTATAGGGCGAAAATAGCATCATCGTCATTATCATTATCAACATAATAAATTATAAAATAATCATTTTTCATCATGAATTATGATATTTTTATTCTCTTGTATTCTGCGTCTCCTCTTGATCTTCACGACATCCAGTTTTTTCGTCCCTTCCTCAGACCTCTGAGATACCACCATTTATCCCAATTATAGTTTTATGTTTTTGTTCTTTTTATTCCTCTTTCTGATTCTACATCTTACATGTACTCTAACGAAGTTACTCTTCTCTCACTTCTTCGTTTCGTGTTCCCAAGAGTTTGCAATGTCTTTTTTTATTTATCCTGCGTTCAATACAGCTTCGCTCCACCTTTCATCTCATCAATCCTTCACCTCCATCACATCGCCACCTTCTTCCCGCCCAATTTCCTGCACCTTCTTGTTTTTTAATGAGTCTTATTCAGAACAGAGAAAGAAAAATATCCTAACGACAGAATATATAACAAACATGGTATTTACTCGGTTTGCTAAAGTCTAGCCGAAGGCAGCAAAGATTAGCCAACGACCGAAATGCTTGAGGCGCCTTGTGTAGAGTCGTCTTTAGTCTACGAGTCATTCAAGCGAAAATTGTGAATTCGTTTCCAAATGTTTCTTCCATTTATATACGGTCTTGGCGCCCATGAACTACGACCAACAAAACAAAGTAAATCTCGTCTCAGATTTTTTAGTCTTACGTTTTCTTTTTTTTTTTTTTTTTTTGCAAAAATTTATTTCTTATCGACTTCTCTACTGACCTATTTATATATAAAAAAATAGATAATAATAATAATAATAATAATAATAATAACAACAGCAACAATATTATTAATAATTATAATAATAATAATTACAATGATATCATAATAATAATAATAATAATAATAATAATATTAATAATAATAATAATAATAACACCAACAATAATAATAATAATAATAATGATAATAATAATAATTACAATAATATAATAATAATAATAATAATAATAATAATAATAATAATAATAATAAGTACATCCACTGAACTTACTAGAGAAATGATGCATATGACGTATCAAAAAATAAATAAATATAATTAAAATATTGATGAAAGAACTAGCACCAGTCCCCACAAAACTTAGTACACTATTTGGGGAACTCTGACTAATGGGAAGAATAACGATATATAACTCACCAGTATGCTAAATCATCTAATATCCGAAAAAAAGGCAAATAACCGTAGAATTTAATTAGCTACATAGAAATTTAAAATATATCATAGAAGAAAAATTACGTAAATCCACAGGAACTAAATGTAAGGAACATCATATATAACTTATTTAAATGAATGTCAGATTAGCCCAAGCCGGAAATATAAATGAAGGTAGATGTAGGAGTGTAATTACCAGGAGCGAAATCAGTAAGTAAACCGCTACCTGAATGATTCAGAGATTACTGTAGTCTTGGAAAGGAGTCTTGCCACGTAAGCCAGAGTGTAGACCATCGATCGCTGCCAACGGAAAATCCATTGTAATCGGCTGTTGGAATTATTAAAATTATTTGAAATATTTAATGAAACATGTGCATAATCCTGGAAATATAGTGGGAAATGGTGCTACTCAAACTCCATATTGTTACTGACGATACTAATCATAAGAATGAGAATATAAATAGTATGATTATAACGATGAGGAAATAATAATGATGACGAAGATGACTATAATAATAATGAATTAAAATTTATTTCTTATCGACTTCTCTACTGACCTATTTATATATCAAAAATTAGATAATGATAATAACAATAATAATAATAATAACAATAATAATAACAATAATAATAATAATAATAATAATAATAATAATGAGTAAATAATAATAATAATAATAATAATAATAATAATAATAATAATAATAATAATAATAATAATAATAATAATAATAATGCGGACGCCAACCTACATAACCATTGACCGGCAACGAACAATACATGCATTTTAGTAAAAAAAACATAACAAATGAAATCACAAAAGATCAAGACAACTTGAACTTTTAGAAATCCTGTAAACTTATGCGTAATCAAATAATGTGCACGCACACAAGTACACACACACACACACACCAATACACACACACACACTGTAAGTTTAATACAGTAATGACAAATAGAATTCCAGTATATAGACACGGCTGTAGTTAGTAAGGAATTAAGAGTAAATGAATGTTGCGATATGGTAACGTGATTTACAACAGCAATTTAAAAAAGCTGAGATTACTGGGAAACTCGATAGGTTCGTTGTCACTTAGAATTAATTATTTGTTTGAAAACTCTTCGTGCGTAAATACTAATGAGTATGATGAGTTACTCCACACATTTACCTCCGTTTCACAACGAGTGATCTGTCGATCGCTGAAATTTATATACTGTTTTTCTTTTTTCTTTTGTTTTTACATTTAAATTGGTGCCCCTGTGTGCCGAATGTAACACTGGGAATTCCATCCAATTATCGCCTAAGGCCAAGGAAATGGGTTTGCTCTTCCAAGAAAATACATTAATAATATGGGTTCTACATTCGGGTCAAATTCCCATGGAATAGAAACATATCACTTACTCTTACAAATGTTTTGGCGATAGAACAGACAATAAGATATTTTCATTAAATACTTCAGTAAAAAAATACAATGAGGTGTTTGGTTTTAGTTTTAAAAAGAGTAGTACAATTACTTGGTGATGTCTTCATTTGTGAAACCCCTCCAAGAAAGATAGCATTGTAAAGAACTGCAGCAATATACAATATACGGGGAATATAATTGGAGTTATCAGTTTGGCGGATTAGTGGAAGGTATTTACGACATAAAGATACAAATGCATCAAGTGTGTTAAACCACACTCATTTTAACTACTTGTAAAAAAGCATAAATATACAACATGTCACACTGTGACATTTAGTTTATAGTGTGTGACGTATTCAGCTAGCGACTAATTTTTAAACCCTGTCTATAAGTGAGAGCCTAGCAAGAGATCCATCAGTCCAGATCTGGCAAAGCTTGTCCATGCATTGGGGAATAGTAGCCTTGTCAATGTAACGGATACCCCCAATCGTCAGTAACGTTCACCTTAAATAAAACAATACTACAACTTTATTGTAAAACTCGTATTGAAAAATAATCAATTCCAGTAATTTGACTATGCAGTAGAGTCAGCATGTATTAAATGTAGCCGCCTTAATCCGGCCAAGGATGGAATACTGTTGCCATATCTGGGCAGGATCTGCCAAAAACAGCCTATCATGCCTTGACAGAGTACAAAATAGACTTCGTGGTTTAGTGGGGGATGCCCTTTTCTCTACCCTGCAACCCCTCTCCCACAGAAGAGACGTTGCGAGCCTATCCTTGTTTTATCGTTATTTTCATGCCAGGTGCTCGTCTGAACTCGAATCCCTGGTCCCCCCTCGCCAATCTTTCACGAAAAACACCCGTCTAGCGGAATCCACTGTGAAAAATTTCCCCCACTCTATATCTGTGCCTAAATCAAAACGCGGATTTCATGAGCAAAGCTTCTTTCTTAGAACTGCACGCCTGTGGAACTCTGTTCCGTCTGCTTGCTTCCCTCCGGACTACAACTTGGATGTCTTCAAGTCTAATGTTAACAAATTCCTAATGATCCGCCCCCCTAATTAAACACTTCATAAAATCTCCTCACTAACGTGATGTACTTACAATAACCCTTATCCCTGAGTGGCTTCCGGGCCTTGATAAGTGGTGATCACTGTGTAAAAAAAAAAAAAAAAAAAAAAGCCTCAATCACCCTCTCAATACTGGCCCAGAACTGGGAGCATGCCTTTCCACGGATGGCGGCAATCAGTCTGGAGTTGTTGTTGTGGTTAGGCTCTTGATGTATGACAAAAAAAACTAGACCAGCTGGTTCCTGTCGGGGGAGCAATGGGCCAGCGAACGAAGGATACACAGTCCTAGGACTCCTGAATCCAAGCTTGGGTCTCTTTGGATTTGTGGGCCGGCGCTAAATCCTTCTGCCACACCCAGGGTCTGCCAAGGGTTACCTAATGACAATGGGGGATCACCACATTTTTCAGCATATCTAAGTACAAGCCGCCTTGAAATATGCAACGGCGTCCTCACTTGAATAAGCATCACAGTCTATGACAGTAGCCGAAAACTTTGTGTTCATCACCCTGGCCATGTTCCTGTTATTCGTGCCAATCTGGGGATTCATTTTGAGGGCACTGGCAATGGTCCTGTTGTGATAACTTGGACCGGTTCAGAGTGCAAGTTGTACAGCAACCCATTAATCTCGCTCGTTGAACATTGTGCCACTTACATACATGATAAATGACTCCTATTTCTCTTGGATTTGTACACAACTAGCCAATCTTGTCTGCATAAATAACAAATAGCGGTTTTTAGAAAACGGAAATGGAATCGGACGACAATTTTTATCGTTACACCTTTTGCTTTTGAGTTCAGATTGTACTTCTTGTATTGCTGTTGTGCTCACGGTTGCAGTCACTATGTATACCCCAGTCTCCATCTACTCTAAGTTTGGATTTTTGTTTACTTTAGGACTATTTAAAGCCAATTTATCAATTAGGATTGAAAAAGATACCTTTTTACTTCAATCTTCTTGATCTTAACGGGTTCGTTTAGAAGTTTATTCTGATTATCCTTTATTTTCCATAGATGTATATTTTGGTTATTATTAGGGTTTTTCCCATCATTTTAAAATGTAAATGTGAATTTTGTCGCTGAAATATGTGTTTAATTATTTACAGAAGATAGGCACCTTTGTAGTATTGATTTATTGAATTTTTCACGAGTGGTAACAAGGATCCCACTAAAATCAGAATGACATTGAACATATTTTGACATACTAAGTGCTAAAATACTAGGTAGTTGTATTGATATGGTTTAAGTTCCTTACGTGCTTCTTCTGTGATTTCTTGAAATAAACGCAGTGACTTAACAATTTTTGAACACGTCCTTATTTGTAAGTCGGTAAGTTTGAATCATTACCAACAACATATATTATCACGATCGTTTTTGGTTCTAAATTGATTTTAAGGATATAACAATCGACCGGTGCTCACATAATGAATTAATCTATGTTTTTATTTTATTTTCGCTGTATTTAAGTATATTTGCTAATTGTTATTAGAAAGCGATTAAAGTGAAAGACAATATTTTTTTTAATTTGTAATGTTTATCTTCGAAGCATGTTGTATAAAAAACGAGTCATCTAATTTTGAGCAGCAACCATATTTCTTCCTGAATCCCGCAAGACTTCGGAGACCTTAGTTGATATATTAGATATTCCAGAATATTTTGCATTTCATCACATATACTTGCACCTCTGTGTAAATCAGAGAGTACAACAAGTCTCCTCAAAGCTCTGCCTTGCTCCAAGTAATTGAAAAGCCAATGACCTATCCAACGCCAGAACGGAGCATTACTTTTACTATCAGTTAAAATGAGTGTAGTAAAAGAAAAGTCCCTAGATAAATCAGGAGATGATTAAATTTCTGTTTGCACTTTCGTAAACATATCTAAAATTATGTTTTTCAGTGTACTGCTTTTAAATAAATAATGAAATTCCACAACGTTTTGAAATATTTCGTGTTCGTTCGTTTTAAGTGATAAACAGTTCGAGAGTATTTTGCCACCAAACCTCCAGTGTTGCTAACATAAATACCATAGCCTGAACCAAACCCCGCCGGCCAGAGTAGAACGTATCGGCCTATCAACACTGCAACCACGTAACATTTTTGTTCGTTCATAGTACCTGTGCTGGGGAATCCTGAAATCGATTGTCGAATTTATATTTCAGGCATTTTTTTTACAAACACACCCCAACTCACAAAATGGTGTGTCTATTTCGAAAGCCGTTCTTAACATAGGGGCGTTGGGAGTTTCCTGTCTGAAAGCTGTTTTTAACATAAGGAGGAGTTTTTTTTTTCTATTTGTTCATAGCATATGTGCGTAGGAATCGTGATAGCGATTATTAAAGTTACATTTCGACAACATTTCTGACAACGACACTCACACACACAACATGGGGTGTATATTCCGAAAGCCGTTCTTAACATAAGAAGATTAAGGGTTTCGATTCCGAAAGCCATTCTTAACATAGGAAGGCTGGTGGTTTAGCTACAAAAATAACGATAACTGTATTTTTACGCAATGCGAGGGGGGCATACTACCACTAGGAAACGCTAGATAATGGGTCCTGCTCGTGTTATATAAATCTTCCGATAAAGACAAAATATAATATCTACTTAGTTTATGTATGCTTTAAATGATTTGTCTCATGAAATTGTATGAAATGGAATGCTTTGCAAGAGTAACCAGATCATAATATGCAAATTGTTACGCTCTCTCTGTATCTTTTTCTATTGGGAATACTTAGGATAAATATCAACATTTAACACCAATGTCGGTTTTTCAGTTTCAATAAACATCAAAGGTGATGTACTACTGTTTTGTTAGTCTGATTTCCCCTGTGGCGAATAATGTAAGAAAATAACACACACAAAACGCAAATATTATATAATGAGACATTAT